>NW_012267252.1:13849861-14015888 GCF_000151885.1 Dipodomys ordii
TATATATATATATATATATATATGTATATATATATATATGAACTTTATTATGGAAACTTTCAAACATATACAAATAAATGTATTGCTGATAGAGACCTAAAATGGTGCAAAGACTTTGGTGATTTTATTTTTTTTGTCAGTTGTGGGGCTTGAACTGAGAGCCTGGGCTATGTCCCTGAGCTTTTATGCTCAAGGCTAGTACTCTACCACTGTGAGCCTTAGCACCACTTACAGTTTTCTGATAGTTAATTGGAGATAAGAGTCTCATAGACTTTCTTGCTTGAGCTGGTTTTGAACCATGATTCTCAGGTCTCAGCCTCCTGAGTAGCTAGGATTACAGGCATGAGCCACTACTACGTGGCTTGGTGATTTCTTAAATAGTTAAGCATGAACTTCCCATACAACCAAACAATTTTACTCCTAGACATAGCCCTAAGAGAAATGTAAACATTCAGGTGACAACCTTACACATAGGTGTTCATAGCAGCAGATTCATAATGCACCAGAGTGGACACAATGTAAATGCCCATCGTCTGTTGACTAGATATATAAATGTGGCTTATCTACAAACCAGAATATTATTTACCATAGAAAGAATGAAGTATCAATACATGCCCCTAATAGAGATGAACCTTGAAAACATTCTAAGTGAAAAATATCAATCCTGAAGGACCATGCATAGAAGGACTCCATTCATATAAAATGTCCAGAATAAGTAAATCTATGGAGCTAGAGGAAGAGGTAGAGTGAGACTGATAAACAGGATAAAGGGAGAAAGTCTTCTTTGGGAGGTAATGGACATATTAAAAATGGCATCATGACAAATGTACAACTCTTGAATACATTAGAAGATATTGAATTGTATGCTTTAAGTTAATGAGTTCTATATGAATCAGAGAAGACTCTGTGGAAAAGAAAACAAGGAGAAGAGTAAATCCTGTATACCCGTCTCATACTTTCAACAGTTTGTAAGCCAATCTTTGTTATCCATATTTTATCCCATATTCTCTCACTCACCAATTCCATCCCATCTTGAGACATTTAAGATAAACAGTCTTTCTTTTCTCTTTAGAACAATGAGCATTATCACACTTAAAAATTTAGCAATCATTTCTTAATCTTAAAAATTATCCATTGTTCCAACATCTATTGGTCTTTATATTTATGCATATACATATATATAAATTTATTTTATTCATATTTTTTGTCGGTTGTGGGCTTTGAACTCTGGGCCTGGGCGCTGTCCCTCAGCTCTTCACCTCAAGGTCAGAGCTGGACCACTTGAGCCACATAGCCACTTCTGGCTTTTTCTGCTTATGTGGTGCTAAGGAATCGAACCCAGGGGCTCATGCATGCAAGGCAAGCACTCTACCACTGAGCCACCTTCCCAGCCCTGGTCTTAATATTTTTTTTTGCCATTGTTTGAATCAGCTTTCAAATGAGCTCTACACATTCAAAGTGGTTGAAGTGCTCATGAGTATCTTCCCCCTACCCCAGTTTTAGTCTGTAAGTTCTCCAGCCTCTATCCTCCACTCTCTTTTATTTTTAAAAATTCATCTATTGTATTTAAGAATGAAGCTATTTGTCCCAAGCATTGTCCTACAGTCTAGACTTTGCTGACTGGACCTCTGCTCCTCTGTCCTCCGGGCCTCTTGTAACTTGGTACTTCTTTCTAGGTCCCACGTCAGACTTGCAGGCAGTCTTTTCCTTCCATCAGGAGGCACAAGATGTTGGTTGTCTCTTTGTGACTTTACCTTCCTATAATCATCAAGTAGAAGAGCTGTCATTCCTATCATTAGGATGGTAGGGAGTTTTTTCTTTCAAGAGAATGCATTGGATTCCTTCCCTTTGCTAGGAGTCTCAAGCTTCCAGAGAGGAACCCAGAGCTAGAAGGTGATTTGCTGGAGTACCTAAAACCCCATTGCCTCACCTAGTGCATCCTGGGAGCAGATGCAACCACTCAACCCAGAAATTAGAACACCAGAGACCTTTCCACCTCCCATCTCTTCCACCTTGCTCTTCCTGTAGAAAAGAATATGCTAACACTTCTCTACCCTGGGACCCATGCTAGTCTCTGCCTAGTTTATTCATTGATCCATCAGATACTTACTGAACACCTGTTGTATGCCTAATACCATGCCAGGGACTAAGGTGAACCAAGGAAGAATCTCTCCTTCCCCTTACAAAGTAAGCTCCCAGTCCTGTGGGGATGGAGAACCACATGACTGGATCATTGCGAAGCTCCTCTCCTCCTTCAAAACCAAGCTCAATTGTCCCTTCCTGGGTAACAACTTCTGTCTCCCTCCACTTACTCCAGCAGAGACCTGTTCTCTCTCTTGTCTGGTCCCATTGTGTTGCTCCTGGTCAGTGCTCATTACACGGAGGTAGTCAGGAAGGTGGCTATCTGCCCTGACTATGTGATTATGAACTCATTGGGGAAGTCTCTGTGTCCTATTAATCTTTGCATTTTTGTTTCTATAATTTACTTGCTGTGTGATTTGGGGAAGGTTACTTAATGTGTCTAATATCAGTTATAATGGGGGTTAATGCTAAGGCTTGCTTCCGAGAGTGAATTGCAGACTGGAGACAGAAGAGAGATTTCATGCACGCCTTTTAGCTGAGGGCCTTATCAATTCGGAGCTTAGGGCATTAGTTGGGACTCACTAAGCATTTGCTGAATCTCTGACTGATTAATGGATGAGATGGGATCTTTTAAGTAATTCATAAACTGATAAATAAGATATGTATGAAAAGATAGTTAATAGGGCAATCTGTAAAGAATTTGGGTTAGGAGTTGGAGGTCTCTAAGATCTGTCCTCTGGAACAGTGGTTCTCAGATGGGGGTGAGTCTGGGACTCACTCTGTCTGGGACATTGGTGTTGCCCAGAACCACCTGGGTTGTCATATCTGGGAAAGATGCAACTGGTATCTAGCGGGTACAGATGTATTGCTTAATCTCCTACAATGCACAGAAAAACTACTTTTACGCTCTTCCTTCAATCCCAAATGGCAATAATTCAGAGGTTGGGAAAAACCCATTTTTGCATCTGGAAATGTGATTTGCAGATCAGCAGCTTATTGGAAATGCAGAATCTGGGGCTCTAGCTTGATTCCCTGCTTCAGAATCTGCATTTACCCGATCACCATGGATTTCTGTGCACCCTGCACTATGAAGGGTAGTGTTTGAGAACAGTGCTTCTCCATGTCAAGTTCCTCTTTGAAGCTCCAGGGGTGGGGGTGGGGGTGGTAGAAATACCATTGCCAAAGACATGCCATACCAATACAACCACCATTTCTGGAGAGGAAGCTGGGTATCAGCATGTACAAAATCTTCTCAGGTTGAGCAGTGCTATCTCTGAACGCACAGTGTGACAGTGTGGAAAGACATGTGGTGATGGCTGGTCCGAAAGGACAGAGTCCAGGTGGAGGATGGCAAGCCATGGGGGGGGGGGGACTCACGTGTTGGGATCTGTGTGAGGCTAGGTATGACCCTGCAAGTCACTCCACCCCACCTGCCCCACCCCCCCACTCTCTGGGTTGTCTCGCTTTCCTTGTCTATTAGAGGAGGAACTTTAGGATACTTTCTTCCTCAGACTTCTCGCATGGCCCTCAGCATGTGTAATGGGGGTTTGGTGAATGAATCCACTATCTTATGCTAAGGGTTTTTCAAGTGGTATCCATGATGGACAGGCTAGGAGATCAGCAGCAGGGAAACACTCATCAGGAAGAGCTCTGGGTGAACGAATGGGATTTTTAGCAGAGTTCTGGAGCCAGCCCTCTAATAGAAGAACATATATCTGTTCCTTTTTGTTACTTTTTGGAGAAAGGGGTGACTCTTAGACTTTGGTTCTCCAAAGAAATACATCCATTCTGACTGTCTCCTGCACTGACTTATAATGGACATAGGTCCTTATCACAACCTAGCTATAGATCATTAGCAACCATTTTCAGAGCTCAGCAGGTTCGGGCTTCTTCTCCTTATGGAGTTGACAAAAAAAAAAAAAAGATGGCAACACTCTGCCTAGTCCCTGCTTCCTGGCGTTGCAGAGGGAGCAGGAGCCCCCTGCACATTAAAGGCCTCCACTTCTTAAAACACATGATGGTTTTAAACGCTGGAATAAAGAGTTGGAAATGGACTTAACCTCATCAAACACTTCCATCTGATCTTACCTTCTGAGCTGTAGATCAGGGGCAACATGAAAGATTCCATCCGCAGGTGGGTTTTTCAATGTGGTTTTGACTCCCTCACTTTTGCCCATTGTGCTAGGTCAAGGGGTTGGATGGGTATGTAGTGGCTGCTTGGAGGTAGATGGCCCTGTTCCTGGTATTTAGGGAGCTGGAATGTTGGAAACATCCCCTATTAGTTTAGTTGGAAGAGTGTGTGTATGTGCACGTGCACGCGCATGTGCGCGTGCGTTTTATATCAGAGTCCTTGGGAAAGCTACCTCTGGCAATGAGTTCCATTGGGAGAAGACATTCCTCTCCCCATCCCTTGGAAAGTCTGCATCTGAAACTTTTTCCCCTTGGAGAATTATCCACTGTGTGAGTCTTGGAAAGAAACAGAGGTATAATGGGCAAGGCCCACTTTCTCAGTCCTCCTGGGCTCCATCATGGGGGCGTGACTGACTTCACATAGTCACTCTCCTCTCCAGGAAAAACCCACTGGAGGCTGTTGCTCAGTGATGACCCTTCTCCCATCTCTTCCTTTCTTTCCTTCCTCTCCATGTTCTAGGCCACCATAGTTTTGATTTCCATTGCAGACCTGCAACTAGTTTTATATCTCTGAATCCAAATTTGATAAATGATACCTAGAGGCTTGGAGGTTTTAAGGTGATGCAATTCCCATGTTGTGCCTGGATCAGTCTTGTCTTTGGCCTGACCTTCATCCTGAGGACTCATGGGTAGCCGTTGGAAGGATCTAGTGGGAGAGATTTGTGAAGACAGACTGGGGCTTTATGATGGGATTTTAGTGGTGAGAACTTCACCAGTTTCTGTTTGTGAATAGATATAAGGAAACAGGACATGTGAGGCCATTGTCTTCCAGAGCCTGTGTCCAGATAGTACCTTCAGACTCATGGCCCCCATCCCTATACTAAATACTTATGTCCTCTCAGTGATGGACATATGGACCATCTGAGAGGATCTGAGAACTTGACATCTGCCTTGGTAATAGACAAATAACATCTGAAGCTGGACACTGGTGTCCCACACCAGTAATCCTAGCCACTCAGGAGACTGAGACTGAGGGTCATGGTTCAAAGACAGCCTGGTCAGGAAAGTCGAGATCTTTACTCCAATGAATGAATAACTAAACTGGAAGTGGAGCTGTGGCTCAAGTGGTAGAGCATGCACTAACCTTGTGAAAAAAAATGCTCAGAGACAATGCTCAGGCCCTGAGTTCAAGCCCCAGGACCAGAAAACCAAATGAAAAAAAAATCTAGAAAATATTTTACTCCTTGAACTGCAAGATCTTCACCTGGGCAGAGCTTGGGGCGTCTGAGCCTAGATGGAACTAGATGGAACATTTGGTTCTCCCATGCCACACATCAAGGAGTTGTTGGATGTGAACACACACCATGACAGGAATACCACTGTTTGCCCTCATCTTGAGCAATTCACTGGATTTTTCTCCTCCTTTTGTACTCTACTATGCTTATCCTCACTGCTTAGCCTTTTTGGTTTTGGAAGAGGGCAATGGGTTTAATGTCACCCTGGATCCCTGGAAAAAGAGACAAGCAAGAGTCAGTGTTGGGCTAGATTTAGCGGCAGTTCTGCATTGTTCTCAGTTTCCAAGTGGCCCCTGCTGTGGTACTCAGCCCCTCTTTTCCTTGGAGAATGGAGCAGCTGGAGTTTATGTGAAGCAGAGGAGAAGGTGGCTAGAAATGACCTTGGGCTGGAATGACCCCCATAGGAAGCCATCAGCCCATCAAATCACCTTCCTCTTGGGCTCCGACTTTGATCTCTCCCCAAATCCAGGTCAAAGTGAGGCCTGGGGCATCTTTTCCAGAAAGCTGTAACCACCGCACCTTTGTCTGCATTCCCCAGGCCTCTGGACCGCGCCGGTCCTCTTGGGTCCCCATTCTCCTGCAGTGTGACAGCGAGCTGCCCGCTGGCACATGGGCTGAGCAATTAAGAAACTGCATTTTTCTCCTCTTCTCTTCCCTAATTGTTATTTTTGTCCCTGCTTTCAAACCATCCCTGGTTTTCATTTCATCTTGCCCCAGCCCAGTGCGCCCGGCAGAAAAAGCCAGCCTGCTCAGTGGGAGGCAATTTTCCCAGCGTGTCCAGCAATAATTCCAACATGACTGCTTTGTACATATAATTATAAAACTAGGGGCCACCAAAGTGCACCTACAGAGCAGAGTCTTGACTGTTCTTGGTTCTGTTTTAATTATTAAGCCTTAAAGCAAAAACGAGGTTTCAAAGAAAACTTTCTGTACAGTCCTCAATAGAGTTAAAGGAGGAACATTTGAAACTGATGAGCTGACACTTGTAGAAGCAAATATATTAAATAAATCATGATTCATTTTGGGGGCAAAGTCTGACTTACATCAACTCTGGGAAAAAAAAATGGATCTTAATGAGTGACAGTTGGGTGTTTTCTGTCACTTCCTGAGGTAATGGCCGCAAGCTGACATTGCTCAGTGGGTGTCTCATACTTCTGAACAAAAGTTTTTTGGCGTGAGATAGACAAGGTAGAAATCCCAAGGTGACTAGGAGGAATGTCTAATGAGTGGAAAGACATATTTACTGGCAGTCTGTATGTAAGCTGTGACAGTTGACAGGACTTGATTGTAACAAATATAGTTGATGAAGAAAAGGTTGACAGACGGGGAGAAGGGGCCGGGGAGGTGGGGGCGGAGGGCGGGGGGGGGGCCAGAGTCAAAAGCCCTGCCTTGCCTGAACCCTGTTAATGGTAAGTTGGATATAAAGCTCCGCATTATGAAAGGCAACTGGGATCTTGCACTGATGTCTAAACACAGATATGTGTTGAGCTTGTAGAAAATGAAAATAGATTTAGACTTGTTGACCTTTTTAACCCATATTTTTAGAGGTTGATGGCATCTGGGGCCAGGAGATGACCCCTAGTTCCTCGGGACATAGTGAGCTCTGTAATCTTGAGGGCTAGGAGCAGATCCATGTCTGGGGCTTGGGCAGGGCCTCACCTAAATGGCTCCTATGACCAAGAGCCTCTGGGTTCTGGCCAGGTCCACTGTCCACTTCAGCAAGGCCCACATAAAGGTAGGGGGGAGGTTAAGCAATAATAAAAAAAAAACTCTGTAATCTGCATTCTTGAGTGACCATGACCCTTATATTCCACTACCTCCCCCTGCCCAATTCCTCTGGCTGTCCCCTTCCCTGCCGCTCTCCCCCACCCTCTGGTTTGATCACAAAAGAAGTGATTGGCCTGGAAAAGGCAGAGCTGACTGGCATGTTAAATGATGACGCTTTGTAACTGGCTGGTCATGGCTTCAACAATCGGCTTGCCAATGAGCTCTGCACTTCTCTCCCCCAGGCAAATGTCACACTGAAACTAAACAGGATCTTTTTTCATCCTACATGCTGTTTTCTATGCCACATATTATTTTATAGTTGAAAATAGGTGAACTCTTTAAAAATGCACAGAGCTTGCTGTACTTTTATCAGGTGCTCCTTTTTGAAGGAGAGACTGGCTGGGGACAGGGAGGTGACAAGAGCAGTATGTCCAATGGTGATGAGGGTTTGGCCACCATCTTGACCTTGACGCTTTGAATAAGTGAATGAATGAATGAATGAGGGTCAACATTGGAAAGTTTCTGAGAAACAGAGATGATAAAAGTAGAGGAGACGAATGAGCCTTTAGCCTTGTCCATCAAAGTGGGAAGTTGAGACTCTTTCCAGTGCCTCCTCCTGGACAAGGTAATTGGTTGTAAGCACCATGCTTTCCCCCTTTTCGACTAGAGTAAATATTCTTTATTTCTGGTTTCATATCTGCTGTGTGGCTTGGGAAGTAGGTTCTATTCCTGTTAGCTCTTCAGGTCTCAAGTAAAGGATCAGTCTCCTGATTTAGACATGACATCACTTATATGGAAGGCCTTTTCCATATTCTTGCCTTAACCTAACCTACTTTCTCTAGGTTGGTTCATGTTGATTTGAATCATTACCTTGGGAATAATAAAACTTGGAGAAGACCAAGCTGAATAGAGGCCTTCCTGGTCTCGAGTACATCCTGGCTCAATGGCATTTGGTTTTAGATGAGGCAGCCACTGTTTGGGAAAGAAAGAGACAGGCTTGTTCCTATTTCGTCTAGCTCTTTTATTGTATATTTTCTTGGCAAGTTACTCTTTGATCTGAGCTTGAGCATCCTCATAAGTGGAATAAAGTCTTTAGTCTGGATAACTTTGACCTTGGACATCTTTTCCTGCTCAGAATCTTTTGCATTTCATGACCCAGCATAGCAGGCGATTAACAATGAGGAGAGAGAACAGAGATTTTCATTAAACACTCAGGGGTCATGAGTGTATGACCAGGGCTTTCTAAGAGAGGACATTCTCTTCCATCAATTAAGAACATCTTCCTGGCTAGATAATTAGCCTGGCACTCCAAAACTGTGAAAGTAGACACAAAAGAATTTTGGAATGGGAACCTAACAGTATCCACTAAAAGTCAAGGCTTGGGCTCTCTGCCACCAGTGGTGATCATTGATGCATTGTCATTCATGGTGGCTGAATGGCTCTGGCCAGGAGGACCTGGGGAGTCCTGTGCTGTTGAACTGTAGGTGGGGTGCTCCAGGAAAGGGAGTGGCCTCACTTTTTCACTGTAGAGTTATTGCTGCTTTCAATGCATTATGTGATGTTTTTTGTTTCTTTTGTATGTTCTTCTCTCTATGGTATATCCCCTGTTGTCACTGTATTTGATTTTGGTACCCTGCATATTGTATATACATTTATCTAATTTGGGGAGGGGAAAGAGAATAAAAAAATGCTGAAATAAGGACACAGGATGACCCATTGCAACAATGATACTCACAAGACACTATGTTGGAAATGAACTCTACAACTTAAGCCAGGGGCGGGGAGGAGTGGGGACAGCGGGGGAGGGAAGGGATAGTAGGGGAAAAACAAAGGAGGGGGTAACAATGCTCAACAAGAAATGTACTCATTACCTTACTCATGTAATTGTAACCCCTCTGTACAGCATCTTTACAATAAAAATAAATAAATACATAAAGATTTTGGGGTCAGGGACTCAGGGAGGGCTCCACAATGAGCTCTGCCTTTGTTTTAGTTTTATGCCAGACCTGGAACTTGAACTAGTACCTGGGCACTGTCTCTGGGCTTTGTTGCTCAGAGCTAGTATTCTACCACTTGAGCCACAGCTCCAATTCTGAGGGGTTTGTTGTTGTTGTTGTTTTGGAAAGTGCTTAATTGGAGATAAGAGTCTCATGGACATTTTCATCTGTGCTGGCTCTAAATCATGATCCTCAGATCTCAGCCTCCCAAGTAGCTAGGATTACAGGCATGAGTCCAGCTGTCCTGGTTACTTTTGAAAACAGAAAATGATAATTTTCCCCAGTACTTCTCTTGCTCAGTGACTTTTCTTTCATAAATTATTTTTAAGCACTGATGCCCAACACCCCCTTCCAAAGCCACTTTCAGGCAGCCTCTAGTGCCAGGCAGGGCTGGATTTGGATAATCAGAAGAACTGAGGAGTCATGGTATCTTCCATAGATTCTAGCTTTCCCCTGTGTAAAATGAAAGAAATAGACAAAATCAGTCATTCTTTTCTACTATTAGTAGTAACTCTTTAAAAGTAATTTTGGACTCTCAAGTAAAGCTTACCTTAGGACTGGCACAGGCCTATTAATTCTAGCTACTTGGGAGATAAAGATTGGGAGGATCGTGTTTTGAGGTGAGCTCAAGACGAATAGTTCCCCTGAACTCATCTCAGCCATTAAGCTGTCTATCATTCCTAGAACTATGGATTAGGAAGGTGAAAGTCCAGGCCAGCCCCACCATAACCCTAAGACCCTACCTGAAAAATAATGAAAACAAACAGGACCCGTGGAATGGCTCACACGGCCGAGTGAGGGTTCGTATGCCTTCACTCAAATGAGTGGGAATTCAGCTGTTAACCAGAGAGCAAAGTCTTATTGAATCATTACTGTGTATCCTGCCCTGCACCAAAGACATCACAAGATTCGACTCGCTTAACACAGCATCTCTAAAAGAAGTGTCTCCAACCGTCCTTGTTTTATAGATGAGGAAACCCAGGCCCGGAAAAATTACAAGAACAGTTTATGCACTAAGAAACAGAGGCAAGACTTGAATTTGGCCTTTGCAACTCTGTAATACCAAACGCTACATCCAAGGGCCAAAGAGACACAACTGTGATGGACTGCTGTCCTACTAGGGCACGTGCTCACTCTGCCACCCTGGGGACAATAATTCCTGCCAGATGAGGCAGAGCCCCTGAGTGCCACATGGAGTGTATGCTAACCCCCTCAAAACACCAGCGGTACCTATCTGGGGTGCTGACTCTGTGTCTTGCACATCAGGGGTACTCATTGTAATGATGCCATTTCACTTAAAGCTCACAATGATTCTATTGTGACCTTCCCCTCATTTTATCACTTTTTTTCCTGTCGAAAAATATGAAGCATAACAAGGTCAAGACATTTTCCTGAGATCACATAGCCAGTACCATGCTAGTCTAGTACCATGCTGGGCTACTGTAGTGATTTTTGAAAGCTCAGACATGGTTTCTGCTGTCTTAGAGTTTATGTTCCAGCCTGGCACCAGAGATTCCTGCCTGTAATCCTAGCACTCAAGAGACTGGGTGCTGATAGATTGCAGTTTGAAGCCAGCCTAGGCAGAAAAGTCCATGAGTCTATGTCTCCAAAATAACCAGCAAAAAAAACCCAGAGCTTGGAGGCATGGCTCAAGTGGTAGAGTGCTAGCAGAGCAAGTTCTGAGATCAAATGTCAGTAAAAATAAATTATATAAATTTATTATAATTATATAAATTTATATTATAATTTATAATTATAATTTATATTATTATAATTATATAAATTTATATTATAATTTATAATTATAATTTATATTATTATAATTATATAAATTTAATATATATGTATATATGCACATGTTATATATTCTACCATAACAGTATATATTATAATATATGATAATAATTATATATATTCCAGAGAGGGAGGCATTATAAGTACAGAATTACAACTGGAACCAGGCCTCTTGGGGGAGAGGAGCATTGATCTGAGAGCCTGTAATAGGGGTCATGACCTGGCTGGGGCATCAGTTCCCTGACAATCAGTTCCCACCAAAGGATGAGTAGGAGTGAAGTGAGTCGAAGGCATCGTGAGGTGTGAGGATGCCCTGGTGGGCACCTTGAACCCAAGAGGAACAGCCAATGCCAAGTCCCTGGCAGGAGGAAGTCTGGGAGAGTTGGACCCTGTGGGAGGTAGAACTGGCTTCATAGTTTGTAAATACCAAAACATGGACTCCTTGTTTAACACAATTTTAAGGGTTTCTAGATAGGGGAGCGGGAGTCTTCTTTGGGTGAGGCGAGTGCGAGAATGGTGGTTGGCCCGGGTGACTGTCAGCTCATGGGTTCATGGCAGCCTGAGGGGCTGGAGAGGAAGTCTAGACAGATCCCAGAGGATCAAGGTGGAGATTCCTGAGAGCCAGGGCATCCACTGGATCGAAGTAGCTGCCTGAGGAACCAGCTTGGATCTGTCTCACAGGGTCCCTGTGGCTGCTGGGTAGAGAAGCACCTGGAAGTTGCTTGCCTCTTTACCCTCTTGCTAGTGGGCAAGCTCATAGCAAGAGGGTATTATAGAGGTAAGCAGCCTGGGTGGCTTCTCTACCTCACCAGGTTTGGGCCACTTTCCCCTATGCAGGAAGAAGTGCGAAGCCCTCAGAGTTTTCTGACCAGAGCATATGGGCAGAGATCTGGGCCATGGAGGCTTTTCATGGTCAATTTGCCCGGACTTTGTACTAAGGCTCTGCAGTCAATTTCCCAGGACCTCCTAAAGGCTGGTCACTCACTGAGTAGGGCTCCCTCCCCACACCCAGAGCCCAGGCAGGTAGGGGCAGCTTGGATGGGGGAGTTTTTGAAAAGGTTTTTTTTTTTTTTGTTTTTTAAAGGTGGACCCCAGAGCTGAGATTGTGGAGTGCTGAACCCTGTACCTTTGCCTTTGTGTTCCATTTCAATGTGAGCCGGGCTGCCCTTGTGTGCGTCTATCTATACAGATTGGTAGATATACATGATAAAGCAAAATCAGCCAGAAATATCTCTTCTCCCAGCCACAGAGAACTTTTCAGAACACCCAAATCAATGGCTCCCCTCCCCACAGCACCCCACAACCTGGCGTGTTATATGCAGACAGACATTTTACTGTAACAATTATAATAGCTCAGTTGGAAATTACTGTCTGGCTAAGATAGCTGAATCTAAGCCTGGATCCGTCTTCAAACACATGCATCAGGGGCAAATCAGCACTGACATCAAGATTCGGATTTTATAAAAAGTGCCAGGTTGGGAGAAGAGAAGCATAATTGTTCCTACAGCCGCGGGTGAAGGTTAATACTGGGGGCCTTGGCTGCCAGCATCCGGGGCTCTCATACCACACAGCACTCTCTCTAAAGACCATGGAACACACTGAGGCTCATTATGTTTTCTGTCTTTATAGAATTTCCCCAGAACACCCATCCTGTCTTTGACTGCTAGAAGACCAGCCACCCCGGTGTACTAGGGCAATTGGGATCCATCCTTTCCTTCCATGTGTCCCCATCGTGAGGAGGGAGACCCCTACCTCTAGTCAGGGATCTCTGGGACTGAATGGCCGAACACCCCAGTGTCACTGGGGCCCCCTCTGTTTAGGTTAATTACACAGATGAGGAGACATTCATACCTCCGTGCTGAAATGGTTGGCAAACTTGACTAGACTCAAAAATGAACCTCTTTGATTCCATCTGCAAAATTAGATCAGATTTGATAAAGTAAAGATGTAAGTCTTTGAAGTATTCCCTATCAACATAAGTGCTAAGAACACTTGAGTGAAGGAATTTGAGCAGTTTTGAAAGCAGCCACACTGGAACTTCAATGAGCCTCGCAGCTAAGGGCATGCCCAGAAGGCACGGGACTAACTGCTTCTATCCTGCGGGCAATAAGCAATCGCTAAAGATTCCAGACTTCTCAAAGTTCAGAGTTCAACGCAGAAAAACTTTGTTGAACTTGTGATAGGCTGAGCATTGTGGTTTACATTCTGTTTTCAGAGAGAGTCCAGGCAGGCTTTTTTTTTTTCCTTTCTTCTGTGTCTCTGCACAGCAGGAATAAGGCTGTTGCTTTCTCTTTAGCTTCCATGGCAAGCTATGAATTAAATCCTCAGTTTTCCTGGGGTATGGTCCCTCCAGAGCTCCAGGGCAGGACATCAGCGGGTGAAAAATGTCTGTTTATCCAAATAAAAGGCAAAAGATCTGTGTCAAAAACCAACGCTGTCACCATCCAGTTGTGTGTCCTTGATGGAATCCTTCACTGTGTCTCAGTTCCAGCCTGTCCATCTTTCCAACATCCCACCAGTTCTGGGTCCCTTCTCTGTGTCAATAATCTCTACTTTGCCACTAAACTCCCCCCACCAACCCTGCTATGGCCCCTCCCACATCAGAGTCCAGGGCAGATGCTGGCTGGGGAGAAGATGCTAAAGGAAGGAGCTTGTGAATGCTTCAGGTCCGGCCCAGCACAGGGAGCCTCCGGTCATTGCCAAGTGTGGCAGTAGGTACACATAAGAAGTGCTCTGGGAATTCAGAGGAAGGAGCAATTAATTCTGCCAGGGGAGAGCATGGCAAAGCACAGAGGTGAGAGGAGAGGGTCTGATCTGACAAGCCAATGAACAAGAAAGAATTCTACAATTTGTGAAGTTATAAAAGGTGAGCTCTTATTCTGATACCAGGGAGTGTGAAACAGCTTGAAATTGGATTCTGTTCTCTTAGCTTGGGATGGATTGATGATAACTTAGCTCTTTTGCTTCAAAAGAGCAAAGGGCTGCAGTGTGGGTTTGAATCTAATAATTAGGGCTAAGGGGAAATAGTGTATTAAAAATATAAAAGCTTGTGAGTCAGGGCGGTGAGAGGGAACTCAGCTGGAAGTACTGTTTTTCTGGTAGCTTAGTTACCTTGGGGTGGGGGTGGGGGCCATGTGCTGTAGTCCTGTGGTCCCTACCTTTCTGTAGAGATGCTAGAAGTCCGTGTTGGCTCCCATGATCAAGAGAGCTATGATGGCCAAATAAGTACACCGTATTTTCCCCAAAGCTACATGGAGTAAGAGTAGAGAGAAACTATCCTTGCCTTATTCCTATCTTGGAGAAGAACACTCAATCTCAGCATTAGGAGCAGTACGTATGTTGAGAGGTACATTTGTTCAAAGGATGTTACTTGTATGCATGAAAAAGTCCCAGTGAAATTCATTATCACACATAATTCATATGCATCAATACTAATAGTAATTTTTTTGTATGTGCCAGTAGAAGGACTTGAACTTGGTGCCTCATGCTCTCGCTTAGCTTTTCTGCTCAAATCTGGTCCTCTACCACTTGAGCCACACTTCTACTTCCAGCTTTTTGTTGATATAATGAGAGAGAAGCATCTCTTGGACTTGTCTGCCCAGGCTGGCTTCGGATTGTGATCCTCAGGTCCCAGCCTCCTAGATAGGAAGGATTACAAGCATGAGCCACCGATGCCTGGCATAACAATGATACTTTTTTTTAACAGCATTATGTTGGCTGGGGTTAGATGTTCCTTATTAAGCTGGGCCTGGTGTGCAGAGAAATTTTTTTTTCTCATGAATGGGTATTAGACTCTTGTCCAGTGATGCTTTCTTCATCAATCAAGATAATCACAAAAGTTTTCTTCTTCAGTCTGTTGAGGGGGTGGATTATGTTGATTGATTTTTAAGTACTGCACCAGCCTTGCATACTGGAGTAAACCCCACTGTGTCCTGGTATGTAATTCTTTGTGTTCACTGCAGGGCCCACTTTGCTAGTGCTTTGTGGAAGATTTTTGCATCTAGGTTCATGAGAGAGACCAGTTTGTAGTAGTTCTCTTTGTGATGTTTATTTGGTTTTGATATCAAGGCAACACAATCTTTATAATCTGGATTGGATAATACACTGTGTTTGTGTGTGTGCGCGCACATACACTTACACACACACACACACACACACATATCTCTGTACTAGAGTTTGAATATTGAGCCTCCAGTTCTCACTTGACGTTTTTGCTCCAGGCTGACATTCTACCACTAGAGTAACACTTCCATTTCCATTTTTTCCCCTGATTACTTGGAGATAAGAATTTCATAGATTTTTCTGTCTGGGCTGGCTCTGAACCATAGTCGTCAGAACTCAGTCTCTTAAGTAACTAGGATTATAAGCATGAGCTACGATTATAAGCATGAGCTACCAGTATCCCTAATAATAATTTTTTTTGTTTATGTGATACCTAGGAATTGAACCCAAGGCCTCATTCATGCTAGGCAAGCACTCTACCACTAAGTCTGTCTTCTGATTTTCTAGGGGAGATTTTGTACAATGTTGTTTCAGGATTCTCTTTTTAAAGACAAACTCAATGATCTCCAGTTAATCTTTTACACTTAGTTCTAGTACCTTTCATTTAGGGTGGCAGGGAAGACGGCACAGTACCACACTCTGAAATTACTTGACTAGGTTCTTGCCCACTCAAAAAGCTGCTTTCATCTAGCTACATAATAACATGGCTTTTCAATTCTGTGCATTTCCTCTGGTCGATTGATCCTCCCTACTTTTATTCATTTATTTATTTTCTTACCCAGTCATCAGTTTCTATCTATATATTTGTTTATTCCATAGTTTCCTTCCTTCCTTCCTTCCTTCCTTTCCTCCTTTCTTTCTTTCTTCCTTTCTTTCCTTCTTTCTTTCTTTCTTTCTTTTTTTTTTTTGCCAGTTGTGGGGGCTGACCTGTGGGCCTGGGCGCTGTCCCTCAACTCTTCAGCAAAAGGCTAGTGTTCTACCCTGTGCCACATCCGGCTTTTTCTGCTTATGTGGTTCTGAGGAATCGAACCCAGGGCCTCATGCATGCAAAGCAAGCACTCTACCACTGAGCCACCTTCCCAGACCCCATAGTTTCTTATTGCTGTGATAGCCTTGTACCAATGGGCGACTCTAAATGATCAAACTTCTTTATTTTATAGTTCTCAAGGTGTCTGGAAAGGATCATACCTGGCTATCATTTATTGGCAGGGTTTCTTCTGGAACACTCTAGAGGGGAATGTTGCCTGGCCTTTTCCAGCTCCTGGAGACATCCCACACTGTGGCTCCTGGCAGAACACATTATACTAAGACCATGTAGTGATCCAGGAGAGGCCTCAGCCCAGGATCAGCTGATTAGCAACCTTAATTCTACCCTAATTGCTTCTTGTTCTGCAATGTGACCTATTCACAAGGTCTGAGGATTTGAACATCTGAGAGTAGGTATTGTTCATCAATTGATATTGCTACAACATATGTGATATTATTTTGAGTGTGCAAGGATTTCTTTTTTATTAATATGTTTTTATTGTGAAAATACAGTACAGAGGGGTTAAAATTACATGAGCAAGGTAATGAGTACATTTCAATCAAGCATTGTTGCCTCCTCCTTTGTGGTTCCCTTACCATCCCTGCCCTCCCATCCCATCTCCATGACTACACTCTCCCCCCTCCTCCCCCCTGCACCTGAATGGACCTCTTTGTGACTCTAATTTTTTTTTGAACCCAGAAGTTGTGATTTAAACTTCTATTCATGTTGTAGTTGTGTCTAGTCAGTATCCCCAGTTCCTATATTGCGTGCCATGAGAGATATCCCTTATAATTTTACTTATTTCAAAGTGATAACTATTAGATTGCTTCCAACTCCCTTCTAAGGCAGATGATGCTGTAGCCAATACCCTATGCCCATCCTTGTCTGGGTCTGGCCAGGTCTATGAGGTGACATGCAAATGGTCTCTACCATGGCTGCCCTTGTTCACATGCCCATCATCAGTGTGGCTGTGCCCCACACACACCAGGTCTATTTCTGCATTGGCACGCCAGTGCCACCATTTCTGAGTTGAAAAACATCCAGAAAGGGAAGGGAAAGCAATGCTAACTGAGCAGCTACCGAGTGTCCTTCCAGATGCTGCTGTGCTGGATGCTTTCTGTGCTTTACCCCTTTTCAAGCTAAGCCAATCTTGTGCAGTCATTAGTATCAAAACCATTTCAGAGACAGGACAATGGAAACCAAGAGCGATTGAGTCCGTAACCTCCAGCAAGTGGTAGTCCTGGAACTGAATTAATGCTCCCACCATCCTGGGGGCACATCTGGCTCCTCCGAAGCACAATAGCTCTAAGTTAAGCTTTAGAGCTTGACCGGCTAAGATTGTGGAGTACAAAGCCAGGCCTCTGCTCGCACCCTGCTTCTATCACTTATTGTGTGGGGTAAAGGCCCTGACTACTGCAAACCTTGGTCTTCTTATCTGAAGTGGGGAATAATGACCTTCAAATAAATATATTTGAAAACTACTAAGAAGGGCTACATGCATGGTAGTGTTGCTATAGTACTGTATCTGTGTCTCCCCTCCTACCCCACACTCCATGTTCTTCAGGGGTGAAGACTAAGACTATGTATGCATCATTTATCTCAGTAACAACTCCATTAAAAATACAGCACCTGGCTTTTCAATAACCGTTGGCTACATTACCCAGCTCCAAAGCTCATTAACTAGGGTTGAGGATTTCCTCAGTCCTAAGTGTGAAGGGGGGTTGGATCTTCAGGAGGCTTAGGAAGAAGGTCTTGGACTCTTAGTCTTTTGGCATCCTTCATTGCATTTCTTTCCTGCCTCTGTCTCTTCTAGCGGGTTTCTTAAATCTCCTTGACTCCTGGACGAGTCAAGGTGCCATGTTCTCAGCCCCAGCTTTCCTCTTCTGCATGAAGGAGGCTGATCCACAGCTCAGCTTTTCTGTCAGTTAAGTAACTTTGCACCTGTGCGGTTTCCTTGGGAGCTTAATAAAAAGGGAGCTTAATAAAAAAAAATAAAAATAAAAGTGGGTGATTAGCACAGCTCAGGCAGCATTTTCTCACAGTCATTAAACAATCATGACAGAGACAACCAGCTACCTCTAGCCGCTGTGAGAGAGAGTGTGGTTCCGCAGAACATAATCCTTCTTCAAGTCAGGATGAATGTATAATCAAAGTACAAAAGGGAACAGTTTCAAAGTTCTGAGCCTTCTCAGGCAAACCTATAATGCATCAACCAGCCTCACTTGCTGTCCTAAAATGTTCAATGAGAAGTGACACGTGGTAGAGCGTGCTAAGTAATTTACCACTTACTGTTCATCCCTCCCCCACGCCCCATAGTCTTTGGGATGTCTTCACATCCTTTTAAGTTTGAGAAATTCTGGTTGAGATGGTTTCTAACTTCCTATTTGAAGTAAATACACAGGAAAGTTTTGGGGTTTTATTGGTCAGTTTGTGTGTTTTTGACAGCTAAGTTTCCAAATCTAGATTCCACGTTGAAAAGCTGTGTGGCATGACAGAAGTTACCCTATCATTCTGAGCCTCGGTGTCTTCATTGGTACAATGAAGATGATGACTGCCCAGGGCAAGATAAGCAGTGGTTAAGTGCACTCACACAGCTCGGTGGAAAGAGGATTATTTCAGGAAGGCTTTGCTACTTGAATATGGGTATTTTCTCTCCTCCACTCCCCAGTGGACAAATGTTTGGCCACCAGGGTACCCAAGATCCAGTGGGGTTGAAACCAAATGCAGATCCCTGGCACCTACAGAGAGATGACAAATTTAATGGATCTGGGTTTCAGAAACCGCAGTGTTTACAAGCACACAGAGGATCCCAATGCTGATGGTTCATAGGCTGCTTTGAAAAGCCACAGGCTGGTGTCAACTAAGAGATCCCCACAGGGAGAGGGAGATGGACACACTCCTGTTGTCATATCATAAAGTAAATCGTCTATAATCCAATCTCTTACTGGATCTCTTACCAGAGATTTTTTTTTTGAGGAAATAGTGTTTTGACAGCTTGGGAGATGACTGGAATGATTTTAGTCATTGGACACATCAGAGAAGATGGCTCAAAGACGCTTCCCCTTGGACCAGCTGATGCATCCACTGGCCAAAGAGTGATTATGGTAAAGGTCAAAGTTGCCAAGGACAAAATATGGTTTGGTGCTCAAGACCACTGTTCATGCTGCTAAAAATCTTGTGGGGTCCTTTGTGTTGGCCATGGTCCTTTCTTATCGGTGGGGGTACTCTGTAATCTCGGCCTGTGGTTTTTCAGACACAGAATGTGTTTTCGGAAGCAAAGTTGCCATTTTGGTTTCTCTATGGTGGTCTGGCTTCCCACAGACATCACATTCTTAGTGATGTCTCAGGGAATCTCTCTGGCTTTGGATGTCAGGTGATTTAGGAGTGCAATGTGAGGGTACTCGTGGAAAAGCTCTGCCTTGTTTGTTGGCCTGAGAGGATGGTCTGAGGAAGGATATGATGCAGGTGATACAGGCAGGGAAAGTCCATATCCTCGAGGTGTGAAAGATATGACACCAACACCAGACGTGCAGACACTGCCTTTTCTCCTGGACACTCTTACGGTGCCATGTATAAACTAAGGTATATCTTGGATGGCTTAGTTAGTGTTGAGATAGCAATTAGACAAAATCTATTACTTAGAGAAAGCTTTGTTTGGGAACTGTGAGTAAAGACAGAGGAGCTGAGGGTATGAGGCTCGATGCTGGAGTGCTTTCTAGCACGTGTGAGGCCTTGGATTTGATGATCAACACTATTTATGCCATTGTTCCTCTATATTCCTAGTTATAGAAATGGACTCTCATCTGTGATTAAAGTACATGTTTACCCTGGAATACATTGAAATATTTGGGAAAAGCTTGCAAATAGATGGTATAAGAGACAACCACATCTGTCTTGGCGGTGTCCAGACACACCAAGGAAATGTTCAGAGAGGGAGAGAACAGCTGCTGACCAGCCAGTCCCCCCCCCCCCCCGCTTCAACTGTGTTCCAAGGGAATAGGAAAGTTACTAAGCTAGGAAGTAAGTGTCACGTGACTCCTCAGCACCCTGATCTTTCTCAGAGTGACTTTGCTGGCTTCTTTGGGAAGCATCGGATTCTCTATCAAGTGGTATTTTTCAGAGTTGCAGCCTCCTGAAGCAGGTGCTTCACCTTCCTACTGATGTGAGTAGAGGTGGCCAGGAAATAAGGTGCTTCAGGAAAGGGAGGGGGGAGAAGGAAAGCTCTGAGTCCCACAGTCTTAACAAATTTATTGATGTTTTCAGCTAGAGAGGACGCCCAAGTCATCTCCAGTCTTGGGCAGCTGGTGAAGTGTAGCTTTTGAGACCCACAGGCTGGAATGAAGAGCTCAGGCATGCTACTTAGGGCTGCCTATCTCTTAGGCTTTTGTTATAACAACCTTTTTAATGGTCTTTATTTTTCTCTTTTTCCATCCACTTCTTTAGATATGGTGGGGTCAAGAGAATTGGGCCAAGAGGATGGTAGAACACCTACAAGCTGGGTGGGTGCCACGAGCATGGTTGAATGAATGGAGGGCTCCTGGCTACAACCCATCAGCTGGCTGTCCCCTCCCCTACCTCCCAAACACCTGCACAGGCGTGAGGCTCGCTGGGGACCCGAAGGCCTATTAAAGCACTGTTGTAATTGAGATGGGGTGAAGAGTTTGCAATGACTCCAGAGTGGGAAAGAGAGAAATGGCTTAGATGACAGGAAGCCATCTCCTGGGCTTGGTAGAGCAGACTAAAAAAAGGGTGGCCTGGGTAATAACAAGGTTAGCTAATCCTGATAGTAATAAGGGAAGGAGAGTCCCTCCTCATAATCACTGCTAATGGTTTCCAGATGGAGACGTGTAATTGTTCTCATTTACATGGACACGCGCGCGCGCGCACACACACACACACACACACACCAGATTCATTCTACCACATACCTGACTTCCATAAGTACCGCTAGATAAGCTGTCTCCTTTTGCCCTCCTTCCACAATACCTATGCAGAGAATAATGGTTTCATTAACTTTGAGACTTCTGCAGGCAAGTTGAAAACCCAGGCTTACGCAGCCAATTAACTGGCTGCACGTTTTACACAGAGGAGGAACGTACCTTTCTCTTTCCCTGAGACACTTCTGGACTTTTTGGCTGTATTCCATGAGTGTTAATGTAACATTGCTGAAAGGAAATACGGCCCAAAGCAGGAAACGCCTCACTCCCCTCTCTGGAATGCAGCTGTTGGTTTGGTTGGGGCTGTTAATTCAAACCACCCCCAGGTGCCTAGTTCATATTATCTCTTGTTTAGAACAAAATACAAATGAAACTGTTGAAATCCTTTTGCCTTGCTCAGCCCTGGGCTCTATCATCTCCTAAAGGGACCAGCACAAGGAAGAGAGGGCTAGAATCCTCCTTTCCTCTGTAGGAAGTTCAGGCCCAGTCAACCTCCAGATCTTCCATGTGAGAGCCACTCCCCCCTCTCTCCCTCCCCCCCCTGCCCCGGCCCCCAACCTGGAATCCATACACCTTTCATGGAAAGGGCTTCCTGGAAGTCGCTGCTCCGGCCCGCCACCTCACTTCCCAGCCTTTGTCCAACACCACTTCTACCACCACTTGCAAAAGTCATCCTGCAGAGCCTCCTCCTCTCTGAATCTCTTCTTCGCATGCTGGCTTTCCAGTTTGGAAACGGTAATCATATAGTCATTACTCAATACGATCGAGCCGTCCTTCTGTGTTTCTATTTCGTGAAACAAGTCCTTGTTTGGTGCTCATGAAATATTTAATAGAGCAAGAACTCTCAAGTGGATTTGCCCGTGATTTGCATATATCCTGGGGTGCTATTTATGGATGTGCACTTGCTGCCCACTCCCCCTTTTATACTTGAACATTTATAGTCTTTGCCCTCCACCCTTGGCCACACTGCTTTTGTGCCAGAAACAGGCGCTAGAGAGGCTGGGAAGCGGAGGAGGGGGATGCAGCTGAGGCTTGGATCCCAGGCTCTTCTAGGGAAAGAGAGTGTGTGGCTATTTGATCCCACGCTGTCAGGAGGTCCCATCCCAGTGGCTTCTTGTTCCTAGCAGCACAGGGACAAGGTTCCTCTGAGGGACCTTGTTTTTGCAGCACATTTCTGGGGCACAGTCAGGTGGTATCATGATCAGCCCCCTCTTAGTGAGAGATGGCCTCTTATTGGCTGACCCAGAGCTGTGACCTCTGCCCTAGACGCACATGACAATGGAGGAGATGTATCTTCCCAACACGGCCCTGTTGACCTTGGTTGGCGGTCATGTGACAGGAGGTAGATGGGCTCGATCTACCACGTGGCTCTCAGCATCCTGACCCTCTGCCCAAGTGCCCTGATTCTAGCTCTCTAATTGCCCCAACCTTCCTTTCTGTAAGAAATGCATAGCCAAGGTGGATAACTTGTGCTACTGGAAGTGAGAGAAAATTCTAGAAAATGGATTTCAATTTGTGACAACCTTGTGATGGGAAGTGGGTTAGAGGTGGTTATTTTTGGGTATCTTTAGGAAGATTCAGGAACTATAGATGGGTGTCTAGGGTCCTCTGAAAACTGCTTAGGGACAAAGAGTGGCTATGCCTGGCACTCCCCCCTCCCTCCCTTACATAGCACATTTTGTATCGTGAGCCACTTTATCCATACCCTGAGGTCAGACTGATTTAGAGTTTAGCCTCACATCATGTGGAGAGTTGGAGGGACTTAAATAAACAATTCAGACCCAAAGCCTTTGGGTTTTGAGAGTTGACCTTCCATCTGTTGATAATCAAATACTGAACCTATTAAGAATGGCAGGTCCCCGAGCCAGGAGGAAGGAAGAAATTTCCCACAATCCCTGGAGACAAAAGACCTTTTGACTACACCTGGGGGTGAAAGGTGACCTTGCCTTGGTCAGATGGAGCTGGGGAGCAGCTGAGGGGATGGGGGCCTGTGGATCCACCTGGCTGAGTTCTAATCTGTTGAGCGGGATGCGGGGAGGGGGAGACTGTGGGAAGAAAAGGAGAACATAATTAGCTGGGAATTTGCTCCCTACATGGTCTCCCTGAGTCCCTTTATCTGTGCATTTTGTGGTCACTGTGTACCTCTCTCTCCTACTGACCTTTAGCTTCTCAGAGCGGGGCAGTGTCTCTCTCACCTTCACGTAACCTGGCATATAGTAGACCTTCAGCTGGTATTCAAGAAATAAATGGAGGGACCCAGAAGGGCCCAGTAGGGGCTTCACTCACTCAGATATTGCCTTTGCATGAGTTAGAAAAGGGTCTTTGCTGGGTGCTTGTGACTCACACCTGTAAACCTAGCTATTCAGGATGCTGAGATCTGAGGATCACAGTGTGAAGGTAACCTGGGCAGAAAAAGTCCGCAAGATTCATATCTCCAATTAGCAAGCAAGCAAAAAAAAACTACAAGTAGAGATTTTGCTCCAATGATAGAAAACTAGCCTTGAATGAAAAAGCCAGAGCTCTTAGGTCCTGAGCTCAAGCAAAAGAAAGGAAGAAAGAAAGAAAGAAAGAAAGAAAGAAAGAAAGAAAGAAAGAAAGAAAGAAAGAAAGAAAGAAAGAAGAAAGAAAGAAGGAAAGAAGGCAGGAAGAAGGCAGGAAGGCAAGAAGGCAGGAAAGAAGGTAGGAAGGAAGGAAGGAAGGAAGGAAGGAAGGAAGGAAGGAAGGAAGGAAGGAAGGATAAGGTCTGTCCTGGGCCACGCAGGCCCTGTACAGACACCTCTCTACCTCTTGGCTGTTTCCACCCAGTATCTGTGTTACCTGGGTAACTGGCACACCTGGAAGCAATCACCTCCCCCTCCTGCTAGATCACATCCTGGGCTGGCTCTGGTCACATGCCTCCCATCTGACCTGGGGAGGGTCCCAGGCCCTGAGGTCCCATCCAGATCCAGTGTGGCCACACCTTTCCCTCACCTGGCCACACCTCTTCCTGTCCCTAGCCAAGATAAGTCCTGGCCCTGGGTTAAGTCAGCCCCTTTTGGTCATATCTCTCCACCATGCAGGACAGGGGCAGCAGTTTGGTAAATGAACTTCTTTTCTTGCCTGAATACCGTGTGATGTTCTCTTCATGAGCTACCTAATAAAATCTACCTATTTAATACACTTTACAGGAAGGAAGCAAGGGAGGAAGGAAGGAAGGAGGGAAGGAGGGGAGGGAGGGAGGGAGGGAGGGAGGGAGGGAAGGGAAGGGAAGGGAAGGAAGAAGGGAGGAAAGGAGGGAGGGAGGGAGGGAAAAAGGTTACTCTTAATGGACAAACACTTAGCAAGTAAGGTGCCCTCTTTCCTGAAGGCAACTAAGCTTGTACAATGCTCACTCTGATCAACTCTACACATCTAGTCTTTCCTGTGTTATAGGAATCAGGGACACTTGGGCTGGGGCAGGGTGATGGGAGATGAGGAAGAAGAAGATGCCTTAAATTAGCACCATTCACCCAGCCAGCAATGCTTCCCAAGCCTTCAGGTCTGCGGGCGGGTAGTCTCCCCAGTCTCATGCAGTCTCTCTTCCACAGCCCTCCCTCCGCCCTGCCCCTTTATCCTTTCTGCTGTTTCTCTCCTCCATTGGCAACTTGGTCCCATCAAGAATTGTCTCTGGCTTTTTGTTAGCTGGAGAGTTCACAGGAACCTGCATTTACACAATTCTGCACTGGGATGCCTCACTCACTGTGAGCTCCTGGAAAGACATTTAGCCTTTCCAGCGCCTCATCTCAGGGTTCAAAGGGGACATCTGCAGAGTCCAGGAGGGGCAGACACAGAAGATCCTTTCTGAAGGCATAATGAGTCTGTACCAGAGGAGAGAGAGGCTTTGGAACCCACAAAAAGAGGCTAGCTTCACTGCTTCTGTGGCTTCCATTTCTTAGATGGCTTCTCCTGGAAGAGCACTGGGATGAAATCCTAGTATGCTTGGGAGAACCCCAGGGGCAACAACCTCAGATAGAATTCTTTGGAGGACGGGATTGGAGGGACTTTCAGTAGGTTCCTGGGTTGGAATGGAGCCTTAAGTGGGCTAGAACCAGCAAATTGTAATGAGTTTGTGCACAGTCCTCGATCCACCCATTCCAACAATTCCTTCCTTTCATCAACGGAAGTGAGCTGCAATCACAGTGAAAGAGGTGTTGACCCTTACTAAGGAAGAGTTATATAGAGGGGCACAGTTCTTCAGAAAGCTCTTGTTTGATTTCACAAATAAGAAAGAATCTTGAGTCTTTCTGGGCTTGTCAAGGCCCAGTACACGCTCTGTGACCGCCCAGAGCCTGCTCTGACTGTGATCCCAGGGAAGCAAGAGGCCCCAGCATTGACTGGGTATCCTCAATGTAACAAGTACCATACTGGCCTCTCCCAACCACAACTATTCTCATTTAATCCTTGTGAGAACTTCAAGGTCAGCTGAGAACTGGCATACTGGATGGTGGTTGTTGGATGACTAGATGGATGACTGGCTGAATCACACTTTTATTCTGCCTTTTGTTGTCATTGATATCTAGACATCACCTTTAGTCTTCTCAGGAATCCTTGTCCTGCTTTCTCTCTTCTTGCCTTGCTTTGCAAAGATACTCCTCTGAAAGCCCAGCGCCAGGCAGATTCACAGAGAGATTCACAGTCATTTCCTTGTTGGCTTGAAGGGAGGCAAGGGTCCAACCCTCCAAGAGTCCATTTTGTGCTCAACTCAAGTTCATAATCCTAGTATATAAATGACAGCCTACATGCTTCCCTCCCTAGCTTTCAACAGCAGTACTGGGAGAGGTTGGGGGACTATGAACTTCCTATGCCTTCTTCTCAGGGACCATATTCCTGTCATGTGCAGATGGACTCCATTCTATAGTCCAGAGATAAAGCAGAGTAATAAGCTGTGTCTGGGTAAGGTTTTGTTTCTATTTCTGTCTTGGCCGTGGTGTGTGCTCGACTCTGCTCCTTCCTGCCTCAATATATTCATTCACCTATGAATGATGAATGGGGCTGTCCTATCTGCCTAGCTGGCTTCCAGGATATGGTTGTCAAAGGATTCTTGCCTGGCTTCAGTGATATTTGCCTGGCACACTTTGAAAGTGTGCACAGAGAAGGATGAGCTGACTGGGCTTTGGTTCTTTTCTTCTCTGATTCCAACTTCTCACCATTCTTCCATTCCTTGACTCTGGAGGGTTCAGGAAGCACATGAGGTACTTTGTTCTAGAAGGCTCCCTTTGAAGGCCCACCCTGTGGAATGGGTCTGCCACTTTTCTACTTGCAAAACGAAATGGGCAATGGGCATAATCTCCATCCTGCTACCAATTTTATTTATTTGTTTGTTTATTTATTGAAAGAGGGTCTCCCAAGCTGGCCTTGAACTCAAGATCTTCCTATAATCAAGTGCAGGGATTATAGGCATGTGCTACTACACCAACTCCTATTATCTTACTTGTAATGTTATTATTCACAGGAGAGCTGGTAAAAGTGAAGTGCTTTGAGAATGATAAATTACTGCCCATGCCAATAATATATAACAATAATGCCCCAATTTTTCATTCTGCCCATGCTTCCTTCTTTTTCTAGTCTCATGGTTTGAACTCAGTGCTTCATGCTCATTTGGTTTGTTTGCTCCTGGCTGGTGCTCTAGCACTTAAGTTCCACCTCCAGCCCAGCTTTTTGCTGGTTGTTTACCAATATACTCTAGCTAGCTTTTCTGGTTCAAACTAGCCTTGAACCATGACCCTCCAGATTTCAGTCTCCTGGGTGGCTGGGATTACAGGCATGAGCCACTGGCACGTAGCCTGCTTGTGTTTCTTTAGCTAATGAGTCATTAGCTAAAAGTTCTGTGATTCTGTGAATTTGGCTTGTATTTTGTAACTTGGTTCTCAGTTTAGCATGTGAATATGGTTTAGGAGCAGCCAACTATTTTAAACAAACGTTGTTATTTTATCCCAAAGACCTGACCTCTGGGAAGTTTATCTATCTATAGACAAGAATTTTGTCACTCTAAAAAAAAAGAATTTTGTGACTCTAATAAGGAAGAAACATTTTTTTCTAAAGATAGGACTGGGGTAAAGGAGAAACAAAGGAGAAGAAGAAGGAGCAAGAGGTGCCAAGGCTAAGAGCTGGTGGCTTATGACTATAAATTCTAGCTATTCAGGAGGATGAGATCTGATGACTTAGGTTCAAAGCCAGTCCATGAAAGAAAGCTTGAAAACTTTTATCTTCAATTAGCCAGCAAAATGCTGGGGGGGGAATGAAGATATGGCCCAAACCTTGAGTGAAAAAGCCAAGCAAAAGTGTAAGGCCCTGAGTTCAAGCCCCAGTACTGGCACAAAACAACAAAGAAGGTGCCGAGTGTTATGGCTTGCCCATGAAAGCAAGTCAGAGATAAATTAATCATGACATTCTACCAAAAAAAAAAAAAACCCAACCAACCAAAACAAAAAGAAAAAAGAACCTACAGCAAACAAAAGGGCCTGGCTTTCATTTAACAGTCAATCAAATAGCAAAGAAAGCTGAGACCTCTTTATGATGAGGAAGCCAGATATTTCATGCATTCAGGTCTGCAATGACTCATGGGGAAGAGACAGCGTAATGACTAGGCTTGTCCGTGACCCATTTGGCTTGTAGCAATCATCAGATCCCAGGACCGTAGAGAGAAGGGAGCCAGAGATGAGCAGAGAGCCACACGCACAGCCCATGCTTCCTGCAATGTAAACAGCGGTACATCTGGTCACCTCATGCTTCTTATACCTTAGAGTAGGGGAGAAACAAGACCCAGTAAAAGATGAGCCAAGACCGGGGTGAGTTGAAAGAAGCAGCTAGTGATGAAAATGTTTGGATAATGCAGTGTCTCCTCCAGAAAAGGGAATAAAGTTTCATGACTTGGATATTATCATCGACTTCAGGCTTGCATTCTTTGTAAAGTGTCACACTTAGGGTTTGTTCCACCTCTGGCAACATGAGTTGAATGGCAGTGGTGGCAGTAACCACAAAAGCTGTGTGGGGGAAGTTTGTTGTTGCCCAGAGGAGCCTCTCGACCAAGGCAGGAAACATGTGGTAGCTGTTGTTTCTGTTTGCTTAGCATAAACCCTATCTTCTCTCTCTAATAGCTTAAATTGCCTTCCATGTGATGGCCCCAAGGCTGCTGCTTCTTGCCACATGATTGGACCAAAAATTTGCATATATCTCTAGTAGGGCCAATTGGATTCTGCCCTGAGATTGATATACATGAATGCTGATAGAAGGGAACAAGCCCTTCTTGTAGAAGCTTCAGAATTGAGATTCTGAAGTTTCTGGTAGCTAGTTTCCCTACTTTATGAAGAAAGCTTGCCTACTGAAAACACAGACACAGACACACACACACACACACACACACACACACGTACACACACACACACATGCACCCCTAGTTCATCATCCTAAAAATAGGTGAGAGATGAAGAAATAGCTGGATGACATAAATTGAATCTCAAATCCAATCATGATGGAAGACAGATGCACCCCTACACATCCATTTAAATAAGCCCCTAAAGTCTTTCTATTAGTGTAAACTAATTTGGGCTGAGTTTTGAAATATCCCTGGAAACTCAGCAATGTAGAGGAGGGAATGAAGGGAGAACAAGGGAGAAGGAAGACAGTGCAACAGTGCTCCTTAGGGAACCTACTCAGTTTTTCTGTAGCTATGTGGAGCCTAACCTCTGAGAAAGAACCTTTGTTGCACAAAGGCAGCTCGGCTGTCATTGGAGAATCTGCTCTGTGGAATGAATAGCCACAAACATTCATGCCATACGCCTACCAGTTTTCTCTTTGGTCAACTACCAAGATGGATCTGGAATATTACTAGTTAAGATGCCTACCTTTCATGCATGGGCTTGGCCATCAGATAGACTTTTAACCTTAGCACTTACTAGCAGGAGAACTTGGGGCAGTTAACCCAAGCTCTCTACCTCAGGTTCTTTGACCCTACAACAGGCTTTATATCTATTGCAAAGAGTTGTGAGGACCCAATTAACAACTGTATGTAAAAAGTGTTGTACCGTGGGAATGTCTCCTAGTAATGCACCTTGGGCATACAATGAATGTGTCATGGTGAAGCAGATTGTAAGATAACTGACTGACCAGAAATGAAGAAATTCAGAGCAGGGAGGTGATTTCCTAACTCAAGATAGCCATGTCAGTACATTGTTCATATTTTTTGTTCATATTTTAAAAAGTGAATTTCAGTAAAAAGTTTACTTAATTTTTTAAAAAAGAAAGGTATATGTCCAAAAAATAGAAACTGCATATCCAAAATAATCCAGAGCAGGTATATGAAGAGATATTTACACACTCAGATTCACAGCAGTATTATTCACCATAGTTAAGTGATAGAGGCAACCCAAGTCTATCTGTGGATGAAGGAACAAACTATACACATATACACACACATACATACACTAGGTATTATATATGTCACCACACATATCACATACATATGATACATATCACATATATAAAGAATCTTATGTAGTCGTGAAAAGGAAGGGTAATCTGATACATGCTACAACCTGAATAAATTTTGAAGGAAGGAGAAATACTGTATATTCTTCCCACCTGAGATATTTAGAGGTACTTAGAATACCTCATGAGAGACAGGAAGTAGACAGTTGGCTACCAGGCCCTCAGGGGAGAGGGAGAGGCTTTCTCAATGTGCTGAGTTTCAATTTTTAGGAAGATGGAGGAAGTTCTGTGGATGGATGGTGATGACGGATGCACAATCATTGAAAAGGTACTGAAATATTGCAAAAAAAATTAGCACTTGACCACCTTAAAAAATAAGTGTCTCCCCCTCCCCCCCCACCCAAAGAAGAGTTACATATATAGCAAGAGTGCATTTCTGTTTTAATGAGCATTCATGGGGTCTGAACCTGAGGACAAAGGTTCCAGGACTACATACCAAATTGATTAAAGGCTTCTCTATGGGAGTTAGCGGGTCTGGAGAGGGCGTGCTGTTTCAGACGTTTCATTACTTGATTACAGTGATCAACTTTGCTTGCCATTTCAATGAGTAGTAGTAAATCATGGCATTTACATCCCATTTTTATACTTCCGAGTGTCTTTGTGGATTGTACAATGGTGCAACTGTTTCTGGAAAACCATTTGGCAGTCTCTCAAAAGTTTGAACATAGACTTACCATATAATCTAGCTGTTTCACAGCTGTACATATATTGATGAGAAATAAAAACATATGCTAACCCCAAAACTTGTATATGAGTCCAAAGCAGCAATACTCACAATCACTAAAACATAGAAAGAATCTGAATGGCCATCCATTTATGATTGGATGAATAAAAACATGGTTAGTACCTACCATGGAATATTATTTAGCAATGAAATGATCTTAAGTACTAACAGATGCTAGAAAATGAATAAAACTCAAAAAGCATTATGCTAAAGAAAAGACACCAGACACAATAGACCACATATTGCAGGATCTCCTTGGCATGAAATGACCTAGATTGGCACAATTTGCTTTAGAGACAGAAAACAGATTAGGGCTGGGAACACTGGAGTACCATGGTGTCTACTAAGAGGTGTGGGCTTCATATCACTGAAATAATAAAAATGTTCTAGAATTGATGGTGGTGATAGCTGTACAAGTCTGTGATAATGCTAAAAGCCAATGACTTTTATACTTCACCTAATTGTAGCATTGTGAATTATATGTCAATAAAGAAGCCCAATCCATAACGTTTTTTTTTTTTGTCGGTCATGGGGCCTGAACTCTGGACCTGGGCACTATCCCTCAGCTCTTCAGCTCAAGGATAGCACTTTACCACTTGAGCCATAGTGCCACTTCTGGCTTTTTCTGCTTATGTGAATATACAGGAAGAAATGGATCTAGAAAGGCTTTAGAGTCATAGAGGGGAAAAAAAGATGATACCAAAGTATTGACCGCCACGTTTACTTCTTTCACAGTTTTTACCAGTTATAAAACTCCACAAGCCAGGTACCTGTGGTTCATGCCTATAATCCTAGCTACTCAGGAAGCTGATCTGAGGATTGTGATTCAAAGCCAGCCTGGTTAGAAAAGTCCATGAAAGTTTTATCTCCAATTAGCCACCAAAATACTACTACTACTACTACTACTACTACTACTACTACTACGCATGTTGGAAGTGGAACTGTGGTTCAAATGGTAGTACCAGCATTAAGCAAAAAAAGCTAAGGGACAAAAACAGGCCCTGAGTTCAAGCCTTAGTACCAGCACTCTCTCTCTCTCCCCCCCCCCCATAAAAGACAAGTTCAAATGTGTAAGAAAGCAACCCAGATGTTTCTCAGTAGGGAACAGACTTCTAGACTTTATCACAACCACAGGAGGGAATACTACTGAACAATCAAGAGGAATGTCTGCTCATACAAATGACAACCTAGGTAGCTCTCACATGCATTATGTTGGCTGAAAGAAGCAAGATTTATAAATCAGTAACACATGATTCCACGTAAGGGATGTCTGGAAAAAGGTGAAGCCCAAAGAACAGGCACAGTATTACTGTGAACAGGTCTTAGATGGAGCAAAGATTGGGTTTGATTTTCAAAGGGGCCTGCAGGAAGCTTGGAATGTTCAGCCTCTGTTATCTTGGTTATCCTGGTGGCTTCACACCTGGGTAAATTTATCAAAACACATAGAACTTTGTGCTAAATCTAGCAAATCTTACTGTCTGTCATTTGTAACAAGAATCTGGGGAAAAGGACACAAAGAGCCCATTTGGATGTCAAGTAGGAGGTGTGTGGTTACCATGGAAACTGTCACCATGACACCCTGACCCTCCTGTGATCCATAGGACTCTGAGTTTTCCCTGTTGCTTGGAGATCCAGGCCTGTCAATCCCTAAGGTTGGGCTTGGGTCTCTACTTTCTTGTCTTCTTCCATCTTTGCTACCATTTTCTTCCTCATTCGGCTCCCGGGGGCTCCTTCCCCTTGGTGATTGGAACTGCTACTTCTTCTTCTTCTTGTTTCTCCTTCTCCTCTTCCAGAACTAGTCTAGCAGAACCAAGTCCTACTTTTCATTAAGGAACACTTTTAACACAATAAGTGGCAATGCTTTTCTCCATTCTACTTGCCTTCATAAGCCAGATATGCACTAGAATGCACAGCCCATGTGTTTCTGAGTTCTAGTCCACCCAGAAGCACCCGGGAAGGAGCCAGTCCCATCCAAGCCCCTAGTGCTGGTGAGGCTGCCACCTGTGCAAGCATGCATGGAAAGGAAGAAGGTCCCCATAGGCTCTGGGACAATCCCAGTTTTTTCCTACTTTCAAGAGCCTGCCTTTAAAATTCATTACGGCAATTTGCACTCACATTTCCTCTTGTCCCTGCCTTCCTTTTTGCTTACCCCCTTCCCCTTTCACTTCCTCCATTTGTCATCTCTGTCAGAAAACAGGCCCTGATTGTTTCGGGCCCATGGCTTCTGCTGGGCAACGCCAGCCAGCCTCCATTACTGGGCTAATTAACGGCCAGGCTGTGTGCAGTACAAGGTCCTTCCAGGGAAGGGCTTGTCTGCTCCTGGAGGAGGCTGCTCTCTGTGATACTCTGGGGGCACTGGGCCATAGCACCCCAACCTGGCTGTGTGTCTAGAGTCTGGGCCTTCTTCCCACTCTGGCCTTTTCCCTTGGTCTCTCAGGGAGCGTGAAACAATTTCCTCTTTTCACAAGGGCCTCAATGGCAGGCAGATTAATGAACTTAAGCCCAGCACCGAGGCCAGCCTGCCAAAAATGTCTGCAAGGCATTCAGGGGTCCTTACAGTGGGCTGCAGGAGGGACAATTGGATGCAACAAAAGACACAGAGCTGCACAGTCAAGTTCCCAGCCCCTGCAGCTCTCGTCTGACCTCCAGTTCCACAGCGGAAATGATCTTCCACCTCTAGCTCCTCATCTGTCCCCATCCAAAGCCCTCCTTCCCACAAGCCTCCACCCCCAGAAGCCAGCTCAGAGGCTCCTGGATGCTGAGTAAGGAGCCAGCGGCAGCTAGTGGCCCATGCCATAAACACCCAGTGCCTGGCGTGCCCCATTCAGACTTTGGCATGGGTCTGTGATGGATGGGAGCTGGGATGCCGATGTACTTGTTCATAGGCACGCTGCCAGTCCTTTGCTACCCTGGGCTCTGTTGTAAAACTGCAGGGCAAGGGCAGGACCAGTTGGGTGTTTTTAGGAGGCTATTTCTTTTCTTTTCTTTCAGTGGCATTCTTAACAAACTGCTGTGTAGGACTCACTCCTCCAAATGGAAAACAGATGGCTCTGTGTGGGCCTTGGGGATATTTGCTTTGGAAACGCCCAGCATGACAGGGGCTGTGAAAGAATTCTCAGCAGCTGGGGTCTCACCAGACTTGGCCAAGTGTCCAAGGGGCTCGTTGCTCCTTACAAAGGTAGTGAACAGTGCTGGCATGTCCCTAGAGTGCCGTGCCGCCATGACTGGGTATCAGGAGCAGAGGCTGGTATTGGGAGTTAGTCTGTCTCAGTGGAACAGAATTCTCATTCTTCTTCTATGAGGTGATAGCCCTTCCCCCAAGGCTAGTGCAAAATCCTGGGTTATCACGCATTGACGTCCTTATTGGCAGAGTTATACGGTTCATTAGGATGGGTGGGCTTCTATATAGGTGCCTATGTCTGAATAAGTTGCTGTTGAGGACAGTTAGTTGAGGTCCAGCATAGGACCAGGGCTAGATGTCAATTGGATGGATTTATAGAACCAAAAACATTTGCTCACACATGCACACACACACACACACACACACACACACACACACACACACACACACACACACACACACCCCTGATAGGCATTTCTGTTTATATCTTTGCCATATTGGCACACTTTAGCTAGTATGTCTCTTGACATACTAGCTATTGTTCTATTTGAGGTACAGTCAAGCTGCTTCCAACCAGATAGTCTTATTTAATGCTTTTAATTTCTTATTTTGTTAATATCAATATTACTATATTGACTCTGTTTTGATTAGCATATGACTGGCTTATCTTTGATCAGCCCTTTGTTTTTAACCTTTGAGTGTCATTTTGTTTCTAGTTTGAATTGTGGGTAGTGTGCAACTGGTTGTCAAAATGTCTTGGGCTTTTGATTGAAGAATTTTATCCACTCTTGTTTATTATGATCATGGTGTATTTAGACTTATGTCTGACTTTTTTGTTGTTGTGGTTCTGGTCCTGGGGCTTGAACTCAGGGCCTGGGCACTGTCCCTGAGTTTTTTTGCTCAAGACTAGCACTCTTCCATCTAATCTATAGCTCCACTTTTGCTTTTTGGAGGTTAATTGGGGATAAGAGTTTCATGAGCTTCCCTGTTCTGGCTGGTTTTAAACCACAGTCCTCAGATCTCAGCCTCCTGAGTAATTAGGAGCATAGGTGTGAGCCACTGTCACCCAGCTTGTGTCTGACATTTTAATTTCATGTTGTCTAAATATTGGTGTCTGTTCTTTACTTGTTTGTGTATTTAGACAGAATCTTTGGGTTTTGCTTCAATTTTTTTTTCTTTAAAAAGTGCTATTGGTTACATTCCGGGGCTAATAGCATGGCACTGGAAGGCAAGAGCTAGAGCTCCATCATTAGCTTGGCCACTAGCTTTTGTGAGTCTGGGATAAGTTGCTTCCTCTCTTCCAAAGTTAGGTCCTGTCACCACATGAGATAGTTAGATTACATGATTTGGAGGATATCCACTCAGTTATCTCATGGTATGATTGGGTGCTTGAGAGAAGTCCAGGGAACGTGATTCTCCAAATGTGAGGGGACATCACTTCCCTTCAGTGAGGCATCTGGGTATCAGATGCTCTTGAATCTGAGCCTTGTTGGCAGCGTTCATCTTTTCCGGGGAATGTCAGGCTCAGCCCATCCCTCATCCAGGGTGATCTGAGTGGATGGATGTTTGTAACTGACCAATGCCTTGTTAAAACTTCACTCTTCAGGGACTGGGAAGGTGGCTCAGTGGTAGAGTGCTTGCCTTGCATGCATGAGGCCCTGGGTTTGATTCCTCAGCATCACATAGACAGAAAAAGCCAGCAGTGGTGCTGTGGCTCAAGTGGTAGAGCACTAGTCTTGAGCTAAAGGGCTGAGGGACAGTGCCCAGGCCCAGAGTTCAAGCCCCATGACAGACAAAAAAAGAAAAAGAACAACAACAAACAAACAAACAAAAACAAAAGAAAAACCCTTCACTCTTCAGCATGTGTTATTGTAGGGTAGGGAGGCTCCTTTGTAGTTAGATAGATCATGTGATTAAGTTTGTCCAATAGCCCGTGAGCTAACCTTATTTATCACTGGGTTAAAGCATTGAGATCCCTTAGCTTGTCTGGTGTAGTGACAGACAGATGTACAGAGCCAGTGTACTAGTTCCTGGGTCATTGTCATTGAAGTTCTCTACTGACTTTCTTTGGATGGTCAGTATTAGCATGAAATGAACTTAATGTTAATCAATTGGAATTTATTTATTGTGATGAGGAAGTATAGCCCATCTTAACTAATACATACTATTAATATACCAAGAACATTAATACACACATGCAAGTTCCATCTTCTCAGATAGAAAGGGCACAAAGGGTCGGACATGGCTGAGCTGTCTAACTCCTCCTTACCTGGTACTGGTAGCTATAGCTGCCAGAACCCAATAATAAGTTTGAAAAGCCCTCTGCCTCAAACATGTTCTCTGCATTAGCTCAGCGGCCCTTCTCATTGCTCCTTGTTTACAAAGCTTTCATGAGCCTTTTATTACACATGGAATAAAGTTCAAAATCCCTAGCATGGCTTCTGCTTGACTCGTTGCTCAGTGCTCTAATCACCCTTGACCTCCCTCAGTTTCTCCAGCACACACAAGCTCCTTCCTGCCTAAAACTTCCTCATGCCTAGAGAGCATGTTCCCAGTTTTCATCCAGATTAAGTCTTAAGGATCTTTCAGGTATTAGCTTCCTCAGGGAAGTGCTTTCCTAAGCTGAAACACATATGCCCACAGTATTTTCTACCTGTTGCTATTATCGGGCATACTCTCAATTAGAATTAAATAATGAGTTGTCAAAATAATTTGCTTAATATCTACTTGTGCACTGAAGTTTATACTCTGAGGGCTGGTGTTGATGTTCATATAGTGCTGAGCACAATTTCTGGTACTTACTACACAAGATAGGGTGAATGATGACAGTTTAATGCTCAGATGAATGGATACATGGTCAGCCCTCAGGACCTGGAGCAGGTGTCTCCAAACGTTGCTGTGCACCCATCAGAATCATCTAGTGGGCTTTACAAAATCTATTTATTTTATAATTGAATCAAAATATACATAATATGGAAATCACCATTTAAACCATTTTAAAGTGTGCCTTTCACCAGCATTAAACACATTTCTGCTTTGTAACCATCATCGCCACCATCCATCCACAGAACATTTCTCCTCTTGCAAACTGAAACTCTACCTCCTTGCCGAATCTCCACCCATACCCTCTCAGCTCCTGTTCACTACCTTTCTATTTTCTGTCTCTGTAAATTTCTCTTCTCCTAAAGGGCTCATTTCTTTGAGGCAAGGTCTTCCCGTGTAGCCCAGGGTAGCCTTGAACTTGTGATTGACCGCAACTTTCTATTCTCCTGCTTCAACCTCCCAACTGCTAGGATTACAAGTGAGCAAAAAAATCACACCAGCTTTATAGGGGTTTAAAAAGTATAATTTTCTAGGCCCAATGGCCAGAGTTTCTGATTTAGCTATGGGGAGGGGACTGGTCATTTTAGTTTCTAGCAAATTCCCAAGTGATGTTGCTGCTGTAGGTCCAGAGACTCACTTGTGATTTATTTATTTATTTATATTGGTCTTGGGGCTTGAACTCAGGGCTTGGGTGCTGTCCCTGAGCTCTTTTTGCTCAAGGCTAGTATGCTCTACTAGTTGAGCCACAGCTCCACGTCTGGCTTTTTTTTTTTTAAGTAGTTTCTTAGGGATAAGAATCTCATGGACTTTCCTTCCCAGGCTGGCTTTGAGCCATGATCTTCAGATCTCAGCATCTGGAGTGGCTATGACTAAAAGTGTGAGCCACAGGTGCCCAGTGAGACTCATAATTTGAACATGTGTGTGGAAGGCCCCTTGCTTAATTTTCAATACCCCTTGCTAAGTTTTCATCACATCTGCACATATTTGGATTTCAAAAGAGGCTGGCATGGATGGATTGATTAACGATCTGTGGGAAAAAAAAAACCCCAGCCAGTTATTTGGGCTAAATCATAGGATGTCTTTAATATTCATCTGGGCAGAGTTACCAAAATATACATGCCTGGGCCCAGCTATAGACAAATACAATAAAGTCTTTAAAGTAAAATTTACACATGAGTACTTGTCTACATTTTCTAGGCAATTCTATTGGGAGACAGGGTCAACAATTATTGGATTAAAGCAAGAATTGGAGGGATGGGAATCTAGAGATGCAGATGGAAATGAGAAAGACAAACACCACTCGGACAGCATCCCTTGATTTTTGTAGGAACACGTCTGTGACCTCAGCATGAATTACCTTCTTTGCCAAGCCCCTTGGGGAGTGGACCCTCCCCTAGTAGGTGTATTCTCCAGGGACTGGTTTTGTTGTTCTCAGAGATTTGGATTAACTGGAAAAGCTTGTCATGCAAGGCCTGACCTCTTCCTAGCCAATTTCCCCTCAGGCTATTATTTCTGAATATCACCTTGTATTTCCACAAGTGGACAAGGCTATCTTCAAGTGAGTACTGCAGTTTTCTTTTGCCCTTGCTCTAATTTACAGCTATCACTTTGGAGTATTTCCAGCCACTTTGGAGTAAGAGGTCTTTTTTTTTGCCTGTTTGTTGGTTTAATGTCAGAAACCCCTTGGTTGACATGTGTGCAGCCCACATCTCTAAATTCACCCCAACTAAGGAGCCTCATTCTGCAAAGGAATCTGCTGACTAAGCTTTTCTACTCTGAGCACCTCAATCCTGGTAGCAAGAGTTACAGGTCACTATTACTTAGTGTAGAATCCATAAATTTGTGCCTACTACAAATTCTTGCTATTCTTTGGTGAGATGCAGTATGAGACTAGACATTTAGAAACTTCTGCGGCAATTGACAATGATATGATGCTCAAGTGCACCATTGGTAGACTTGACATATGATGAACAAGGAACTGACCCATTCAGGAATAGTTGACCTGAATGACAAGTTTAAGGTGAGCTCACTCACCTTGTCTCTGAAGACAAAAAGGAAACTTGATAGCTTTGGAGCAGGCTTAGAGGTGATAGAGGAGAAGAAAGAGGTTTAGCAAGATCAGCGCTGTGCTAGAGAAAAGGTTAACCTGTTATTACTGGGTGGTAAGAATCAGAGGCAAAGAGAATCACGGGGTGAGAAAACATTGAATATGTGTCACTCTTCGATGTTATTTCATTCGTGTATTCATTTATGTACTCATGCGCCTATATCTGTTTGTTTGTTTGTTTGTTTGTTTTGTGATTGTAGTTGCTGCTGGGTATTGAGCCCAGGGCTTTGTACACTTTACTATATCACTGAGCAACATCCCAGTCCTCAAGGTGACAGATATTTGTTGATCCCTTTGCTAATCTCTTCTTCTTAATGGTATGCTTCTGATAAGACACATCTTTTGGAAGACAGATGTAGTCCCTGAGCCAATAGTTTAGACATTAAAAATCCTAAAAAAATTTTTTTGTTTTCCTAAAAAAGATCATATGACAGGACACCAAGCAAACCTAGTGGGCTAGGCAACTCTAAGAATTCAGAGGCTAGCAGTTTTTGTGTGTGTGTTTTTTTTTAATGTATGGTATCTTCTACCAGAGACTACAAATGAAATAGTCCTTGTTAATAGTCATGGAATTTATTCAGGAGCTTCCTGGTAGCTAAGAAAAATGGAAAAGCTGGTGAATGACCTAACTCTTACTGTCTGATGCGAATACTTTGGGGGAAAGACAAAGAATTTCCTTAGGTTTAAGAAATTGAGGAATTTATCAAGTGGGTCCTTAGGTAGAAGATACTGAGAAATACCATATAATCATTTTCTCCAACATGACAAAACATCTAGAAGGCCTCACAGACAGTAGTATTTCTTGTCTATCCTTCTCACCTTCACCCCAAATCAACTTCAAACAGCATGGTGATAGAATGACATCACAATCAAGGGTAGAAAACATTCTTAGGGAAGGCTTTACTTTTTCAAATAGACATCTGATTTTCCTCTCCATTCTCCCAACTCCCCTGTGAGTTTCTGGATATCTACCACGTGGCTTAGATAGCAGCATGACTTTTAACTTTGCTTTTGGGTGTGTGTGTGTTTGTTTTGTGACAAACAAACAACCCCTCTGGCCTTTCTCCATGTATACTCCCAGTATCCACCATATATGTAGCCACTATACTTGGCTACATATATGGGAGGAAGGAGAAAGAAAGGAGAAACTAGAAGTGAGAGGAGAACATTCTGTCTCCAAGGAGGGGAAGCAAGTGACTTCCCTTAGAGTAGTCCCAAGTCTAGGCTGAGGCAAATTTGTGAGGTTCAAGCAAAGATTAACAAAGGGAAACCAGTGGGAGACTGTTCAGGGAAGCATGAGGAGCCAAGGAGAAGAATAAATTAAATGAGAAGAATAAATTAAAGATTGCTTCATATTAAAAAGACTTTAAGAACTTAGCATGTTCAAAAACAGGAAAAAAAATCAATGCCCAATGGAGATTTCCATCAATCAATTATGATGAAGAGATGAGGAAGTCCTTATTTTTATCCTCAAAATCTTTCTCTTGCTCCACCAAAAGGCAAGTTGGTCTCTAGGGTTGCTCTCAGGATTGGGGAAGGCCAGGGCCCAGGGGCATAGTGATCCCAGCCTTGTTCCTAGCAGACTTGGCAAGTGTGGGAGGGAAGATAGGTCTGACCAGCACTGTGGCTTTCTGGGTAGCTAGAGCCATCTTCAGTTCTCACGTAGCCCTGGACACTTCCTAATTTTGATCAGCCTACCTCGCATCCTGTCACAAATACTAAGGGCACTCACACAGAAGCAAAACTTATTTTTGTTGTTTAAGAAAACCTCAGAACTTTGGAGGATTTTTGTGATTTTTTTTCTTTTGAAATTAGATGAATTCATGTGATTAATCTGTTTCATGATTAACCATGGTTTCTCAGATTGCAGAGCAAATTGCGCATGACAAGGCAAGAACATCTAACTACCTGTTGTGTCCCAATGCTGCAAAATGTTAACCCACGCTTAATTGACAAGCAATCACATTTGCATATGTTAATAAGGCAGTTACTTATTTTTAGGTTGCACTTTGCTTTTAATATTTTGGTGCCAATGCTATTTTGGATCACAGGAAAGTTTGTAAGCCCTAGGAAAAATTAGATACAAACACCCAGAGTGCTTTATGGGCACAATGGGCTTATGGACATGTCAGGCAGGACAAACTACTCTTTAAGTGTCATGGTTTTGAAGTTGAAAGGACTTTGTCATGTTACTTCTGAGTTTGGGGCTCCCCATCAGTTTGAAACCTTATTATAAGAAGGGATAAGTATTTTGTAAACTACTGCCTTATCAGGAAAGCACTCTTTTTGGAGGATACCAACCTTTACATTTTAGACCAGCTTTTACATCCTACCTCTGTGATCTGAGTACCTAGGTATCATGGAGGGAGTCATTTGAGGGTTCAAGTCCTCAGTTTCTTCATCTATAAAATGGGGCCAATAATGTTAATTCAGCCTCCCTCACTCTCAGGACTGCTTTGAAGATCCCCTGAGATCATCTACAAGGAAGTTCTTTGAACAATGGCAGATATGATCATATATGGTCACTTAGGACAATGATTCTGAGCTCTGGCTACACTTTGGAATAAGTTACACTATGAAGAAGTTCTACAGGTTGAGCTGCACTGGAGACCAATCAAATAAGATTTGCAGAGGACAGAAAACACTACTTTTTTTTTAAAAGGAAATTCCTAGTGATTCTAATGCATAGTTGCTGTTGAAGTTAAAGGGGCCCAGAGAGGATCTTGGTGCCCACAGATAGGGGTGGGGAATCATGGCTTCCAGGACTTATGTTCTTATAAGAAGGAAGAAAAATGAGTCACTGTGTATGTACTGACTTGTCCTGTGCTGTGAGTTCAGTTTAGCCTGACTGCTCGATATCTTGGGCATCAATTCTGGGAGTTTGATGGAGACCATTTGAACTAAAACATCTGTGTGCTTTCCCAGTATATAGCTTCTCAGCCATCCAGGACTGTGCAGGTGAATTGGAGAGATAGGTACTTTGTGGCCTTTCCCAGCATGGTGGCTCCCAGAGCTGCTTTAACGATGACCACAAATGGAATAGTTTGGGACAAGAGAAATTTATACTTTCAGTGTTCTGGAGACCACAAGTCTGAAATCAAGATGTTGGGAGCTCTAAGGGAGGACTGTTCCTTACCTCTCTTTAAGATGCTGGTGGCTCAAGGTGACCTTGGTTTGTGGCCACACCACTCTTGCTTCATCGCTGGCTCTACATGGACTTTCCCATCTCTACTCTTCTGTCTCATTTTCCTTTTTTCTTATAAGGATGCAAGCCATTGGATTTAAGACCTACCCAGTTCACGCAGGCTGAGCTCATCCTGAGTTCCCGAATTCTATCTGCAATGACTCTTTTTCCAAGTAAATTCATACTCACTGATATCCAAGTCAGGATTTGGGGCGCCTCTGTTGTTGTGGTGGTGGAAGGGAGCATCGGTTTACCTCATACCCATCAAGGTCATGTGACTTAGAGGCAGCAGTCCTTTCTAATATCTTTTAAGCACTTCCAATTCTCTTCTTATCAGTGTCCTACTGCTCAGGGGAGAAAATGTCAAGGATGCTCATAGGGGTGGAGTCAATCAATTCTTACAAGAGACGAAATGACTTATTTTCTGTCCTACTATCAAGATTTGATGCCTGGCTTACAAGAAATTCACATTCTCCCTGGGGATGACAGAATCTTCCATTTATTGACCTCCTGCCATGTTGGCACAGTTGTATTTGATGTTTCCTTTGGCTTCCACGAACCGAATGGTTGCTATTGTGAACAAGAATGGAATGTTTGTCCGGAAGACCCTTAGAAGGCCAGTTTGAGGGCAAGTTTATTTGTGTGGTTCTTCAGGAGGACAGTTCCTCCTGAAGGGGGGTGGAGACCTGGGACAGGAAACAGGAAAGCATGAAGAAGCTTGAGTCCAGGGTGCAAATGAGTGGGGTATGTCTATAGGCCTTTGGACTTCTGGGGGGAACCTCTGGAGATCATGCCAGAGCTTCCTTCAGAGGGCCGAAGAAGCTGGGCTCTGCCACCTCCATCTGATATTGATTCAGGGCGATTTCCAGAGGTCTCAACCCCCTAGCTCTGCGAATGGGCTGGACAAGTGTTGATGGATGTCCAGAAAACTTGCAGGCAAAGGTTGTCCTAGAAAGTCACCAGTGCCAAGGACACAGGCGAGGGCTGAGGGTTGCAGATGGGGGTGCACATGCTGCAGGACACCCCAAACCCTCTTCTTCCAGCCAGGCCACAAGCACCTTACCTAACAAAGGGCTCTCCTGCCCAGCCACCAGCCACCTTGCAACCCGTTGTCATCCAAATCATGCCCTGTTTGCAAGGTGCCTTGAAACCCAAAGACTTGGAGATCAAGTCCAGTAGAGTCCTCCCTCAGAGGCTTGCAGTGTGTGTTTTTGTGTGACGGCTTCCGTGTGACCCAGTGACATGCATCATACTTGAAATATTTCCGCTGCTGCCAAAATAAATCAGCTTTGCCCGCCGTAGTGCTTGGCTTATTAGGGGAAAATGGAAAAGGGACATTAAATATTAATACCGCATATTTTCCTCTCCCTCTGTGCCTTCTATGCCGCTGATGGCTGCCCAGCCAGCACAGACTTCTGTCTTTTTTTTTTCTCCCTGTGATGATAGGGAACAGGAAGGACCTTTGACAAGGCAGTGAGGGACAGGCGTGTAAAACCGGGCTCTGACTCGCTGTCTAGGTTCCTTCTTGGCAGCATTCCTACTTCCATCGGATGCCAATGACTGTAGCAGCGTGAAACTTCATCTCGGGCCGAAAGCATGCCACTCTGGCTGTGCCATGGTGCTGTATCCACAGGAAGGGAAGAGCAGGTGCTTTTGAAGGGAAGGCGATTTTGGAGAAGGCATGTTTGGGAGGGAAGTGAGTGATAAATGTGGAGCTAACTAAGGAGACGATGGATTTTGCCTCTTGTCTGGTTAATTTTCTGCACACATTCAGGAAAGGTGTCTTTACTTCTAAGCCAGGCCAGCGGGGAGCAATGTGTAGTCAGCTTTTAGGCCTCGGAAAGAAATTCTTCCGGAGATGTTGGCATTTCACTGGGCAAATCTTCCAAAAGTTCTCCACGAAAATCAAAAAGAAATCCCTAGGAGGAATTCTCTTTTAGAAAGCTGAGAAGTTCGATTTCTTAGTTGGCTTTTTCTTTTTCTTTACATTAATTTTTCATGACACAAGCAATGTATTCATCCAATTTTGTCAAATTTAAGTAATTACAGGGAAGGAGCAGCTCTTCTATTCAGGCCTAGTTGCCTAGAAATGAGCATTGGGAGGTGCACTTAGGTCTCTCTGTCTGTCATCTGTCTGTGTAGAGGCTCCCTCTGGAAACCAGTGTTGTTGTTTTCAGGACTCCTGGCTGTTTTCTCTTGTCCATAGATGCCCACCACTCCAGTATCTGTACGGGGACACAATATTCTAATGGATTTCTCCTGGTGATCACTTTAATCCTCTGTATGTGAGCTCAGGAGTTGAGAGAGCTCTCTCTGCCTTCTTTTCCCATAGTTGACATAGTCTGTCCCTCCCTGCTCTGCTCAATCTACCTCTATCCCTTTTGGATGTAGCTAGCTTATACACACACCTCATTTGGAAGCCCCTGGGTGGCTTCTGCTTGTCCTGTTTCTTTCTTCCTCCTTAATCATGCTATGATTTCAAGACTCACATATCTTGTGATGTCTTTTCTTATCTGTGTTGGATGGAGTGGGTGGGAAGGTCCTGCCTTTTAGAAACCATCTTCAGTAGCATGCAAGGATTGGGCTCAACCAGTTTCCTAGTTGTCTGCTCATGTGTTTATCCTCTTCCTCTTCCCAGAGATGCTCATGGGTGGAATCTAAACCTCAGCCAGCCAATCCTCATCTTCATCACAGAAGTTGTTCTGGCCTATTGTTTTCCCAGATTGGTTCTAGGTACTGCACATCTGTCTTTTTCCTTTTTATGCTCATTGATGGCTCAAAATCTAGAAGAAAATCTGAAAATGGAATTCAAACCCAAGGCTGACCCCAAAAGTCGAACAAGATCAAATGTGTGATCTGTACCTGTAGTACCCTTCTCCTAAATCTATACAACCAGAGCCTTAGCCCAGACATCTAGATCTGTGTCCAGGAAGGATGACCAATTAAGGCAAGCCCTTGAGTTTGTGGCCTCCTCTGTCCACCCATTGCTCAGACACTTGGAGAACTAAGACCTTTAGGGGAGGAGGAGGAGGCAGCTGCCTGTCAGGTGGGTTGGAGCCTCCAGGGAGCCTGCTGGAGCTGTCAGCAATTTAGGTTAAATGAGCATCCAAAGGCCAGCAGTGCACAAAGATCATGGGAAGACATTAACCATGGTTGTTTACACGTGAAGGGGAGAAACTCCTGGGTGGCTCTCTTCGGGAAGGAAGACATGTCCCTGGAGAGAAAATTAGGTAAATCATGTTGCCTGTTGGGGCTATGTAGGCACCAGTCCCCACTGGGGAAATTAACTTGTCACCCGCCTGGCTGTCACTGTGTTCTTTTCATGGCCTCCTGTGTTAGAGCATCATTGCTACCACAGGGAGATGCCATGCATGATTCTCACAAAGGGCACTAGATCTGGGGGCAAGGCTTCGCTGAGGGCCTCTCAGAGTCTCGCTGGATCACTCCAGTGAGTCACTGCACTGCCACAGAGAATGGGGATGGCCTGCCCCACCTGGCTGCACCTAGAGATGCCTTCCTGTACAGTTTAGGGCCTTGTCCTGTGTCGAGCTGTTCTCTGGCATACCTGTCCTCTCCCTGTGGAGCAACAGTACTGTATGATGGGGAGAGAATTCCTGGTTCTATGAGGATGAGTAATAATAGTTCATGAAAACATGGCCCGGTGGTCAAGGGCATCTAGTAAACACTCTTCAAGGGTCTTACTTGAGGAGGTATCAGATCCTTCCATGTGCTAGAAGAGGGTTGGTACCACTCCCCCCACCCCAAATCTTTGGTCATGAGACACTTTTCATAATAAAATATTCACTCTATAAGACAGCAGTGTGGACAAACAAAATAAGAACTTTAAGGGTCTGTGGAACTTTCCCTCCTTGCTTGTTGCTCGTCCCAGGGCCTTCTGGACCCAGGGAACAGGTCATCTCTAAGGAGGTCTTGAGAGGATTAAATGTGACATGGGTCTGGGAGCATAACAAGGATACAATTGATATCAAATGCTTTCCATTCTTACTCAGTCTCGTCCTGGTACCTTGTGACTGTATACCCGTGTAGTGGGACTTCCTCTGACTGACGGATATGACAGCTGGGTTTTTTTGTATACATTTTTCCTCTTTCACAACACATGAGCTACTTGAGAGCTGCAAATCTACCAAGAGGTCATCAGTGGCTCTCCAGAGGTGACCTCCCAGTTGTGAAAGTCAATCCTGACTCTTCTATTATTTTTTTACTCAAGTAATCTTGTACATTTCAAATCAAATGGAAGACCATTTCCTTATTATTGTCACTTTTATTCTGTCTTCAGCAAGCTCATGGCCCATGTCCCTGTTGAATTTCTTCTTGTCAGTTTGCAATACAGTTCAGTGTTTAGGAGCTTGTACCACGAAGACAGATTAGACTGGCTTTCCATCCCATGTTTGATAGTACTTGACCTTGAACCTCAGTTTTACTTCCTGAAAAATGCCTAATACTTTGAAAAGTTTTCAGCTCTATATCCTACACATGCTCAATGAAAGGAGGCTAGCCCCCCCCTTCCCAGCATTCATCCCTTCCTTGTCTTCTTTAAAATGATGATTCCTTCCCCCCACCCACCACCCCCCCACCCAGCTTGTTTCTTTCTTCTATGGCTCCTTTTGGTTGAGAATTACTGATCAACTATTTGAATCCTCCCACACTGAGATCATGATAACTTCTATAAATTTCAAATCATTATTGAGTAACTAATGGTAACTTCCTTTAGAAACTATAGAAACTTTTGTCTCAAACCATCAATAGTTCTTTAAAATAATTGTGAGCTTCTCCTTTGCAATAACCTAAATTTACACTAATAATACTTTTACTTGAGCTAAATCAAAGTTTCTTTCTCCACGCAGTTAACATTCCCCATTTCTTGCCTTTATCCACCTACCACATTGATCACCAGCTGTCTGTATGTAAGCAATTTCTGATAATTTCATAGGATTTAAATTCAATAGAAAACAAAACAAAACATGAGTCCAATTCCTTCTGGCCAAAGGATGTTTTCAGAAGGCTTGAGGGCCTCATCTTCCAAATCGTGTATCATCTTCCAAAATATTTAACTGCAATCAATTATTGAGTTGTTTTAAAAACTGTTGCCTGATTTTCCTTACTTCATAAAGAGAAACAAGAAACAAAAACCAAGTGTGCATACACATATTCCAGGAGAGTTGTGCTTCTGACTGTGGCCACTTATCATGATCCAAAAGATTTACTCAGAGGCATAATTAATTGGAACTTATTTCAGTGGAAGTTATTTCCCTTCATCTCATTACAGAAACAAAAGAAGATTATAGGCCAGGGAATCCATGAGGTTTCAAGAGAATCTATTGATGAATAGAGTTGGAAGGAGTTGACACACGGTCAGAGATGGTTAACATCCAGAAATACTTACAAAGAAACAACAATTCTTTCCCATTAATCCTGCCTTACTGCTTTGATCTTGAACAGTACCATGGCTGCAAGTCAAACACAAAGTTACCCTGGTATTTAAGTACCCGAAGATCTAACCCTAGAGAAAGACTTTGAAAACTTGAAGATTTAAAATAATGATGATGATGATGATGATGATGATAATGATAATGATAAAAGTAAAAAGCATTAAAGGAACCAACAAAACAAAAACTCCAGGAAAACAAGAATAAGCAGAGAATCCTTTAGGAAAGTTTCACTGCTGTGAGTTTGCAATCTACCACCTAGGCCTGTTATAACAAGTGTATCAGATTAATTATTGACTCAGTAAGGAGGGAAATGGATTGAATTGGGCCTGTGGACTTTGGGTCACAACTACTTATTTTTGTAAGATGAAATATTTAAATGGAGGTCAGGGTTGGGAAAAGATTCAGTTTTAGGGACACTTGAAGAATATTTTCTTTTTGAGGCAAGGTCTCTTACAGCCTGACTAAGCCTCCAACTTATAATTCTCCTGCCTCAGCCTCCTGATAAGATGTACCAACACACCTGGTGGGTTTTTTTTTTAAATCAGATTTCTTCATTTTTATTTGGTCTTCTTTTTCCTAAGGTTCTACAAGCTTCTGGAAGGCTCCAGTGAAGAAGCATTGTGGAATTGTAAGAGCCCCAACTCTATTTAAGATGCCAAAATTTAGAAGGGGGAAGAAAGGAGGGAGGGCTTCTATTCTCACTTTGTATTATCTTCTGACCCAGAAGACTGAGCCCCAAATCCTTTAACATTCTTTTCGGGCTTTTAGGCCTGAGGCCACAAACTACTCCTTTAATTCTAGCAATGGTGGGAAAAGAAGGCAGAGGGAATACAGTGAGAATGTTAACACTGGTCAGCTCAAGGCTAAAAATGGTTTAATTAAAGAAACGAAAAATAAAATGTAAGTTCTGTCAGGAAAAAATGCAAATAATGTGGCTTTGGGTTAAGATTTTGAGTAGTTTGGTGGTTTAAATTACCCTCTTGTTTATGAGGGAAAATGGAGTTTTAGAAGAGATCTATATACAATTGGTGAATTAGGCACCCGTCTATTATGTAATTGAATCACAACATAATCCTCGATAATGGCAGCGAGGCCAGCCAAAGCCATGGCAAGATTGGGGACCTAAGGTTTTCTAAGATTCCGACTTGGGAGAACAAGAGTTTGGGAGGATTTATCCTCTCTCACTTTCTTTCACTCTGTCCCTCTCTCTGTGCATTTCAGAAAGTGATGTCTAGAAAATACTTTCCCTCAAATTTGAATTCCTCAGCACCAGCACACATCACCTATGTCTTCACCACAAGGCCGGTGCTGCCTGGTTAGGTTACTGGTTTCCACGAGGACACTTGAAACCATTCACTTTGCGGCATAATGTTAGGAGATTGGGGATGTTGGGAATATTTCCCCGCCCTCTCCTGTTTAGCCTGTTTTGTCCTGTCCCAAATTAACTCACCTTCTTTGGCTACTCATTGTTCTCTTTATCAGAGAACTTTCTGGGCTTCCTTCTTAAATCTCTCAATGTTGTAGTGTGGCCAATGGAAACACATGTTTGAGCTCATTTTTCCCTGGTGACAAGGGACCTCTCTGGGCTTTGGACTTCTTATCTGGGATGCAGGGCTTCAGGGACAGGACTGTCTGCCTCACTTCACAGAGCAGGTGTGGGGTTGTGGATGCAGGGAGGGCACTGGTAGAAGCCCAAGCTGGGTGGGGAGGGGAATACCTTAACACTTCAACTAGCACTGCAATAGTACCTTATACACCAGCCCCAGCTGGGCTCTTCCAGAGAAATACTAGGTTACTAGGTTTATGCTAGTGACAGAGTGAAGTGTATACTAAGCTCTGTCACCAGCCAAGTAACTTCCGGTAAAATAGTTAATGCTCTTTGAGTCTCAGTTTACTTATCTATAAAATGACATGGTGCTACCTACTTGATTTGGTTGTTTAGAGGCTGCAGAGAATGTGAATGCTAGACCTTACACTGTGGCTCTTATTAGTGTTATTCTTTTTGAGGAAGTTTGTCTGGATAAATAGCAGCAGAACAATGGCCCAAAGCAGGAGGTGAAGTGAAGTGGTTATTCCTCATGGTCAGACCCAGAACAAATGGGTGCCAGCTTTCTTCCTGAGGGTGGGAAGTTCTCATGCGAGTTCTCTTGCCAAGTCATTTATTTTCTAGCAGGGAAATAATTCATGGAACTTGGCCATCCCAGGCTCCAGTCTCACTGTGTTCTGGGAACCACCTGATGTCAGGATTTGCAACAGGAGTCCTGGTCCAGAACAGGGAGCTCTGCCAGGACACATACAAAGGCTCGTTTGGTCCCTGTACTAACTCTGGCCGCTGCTGATCTCCTGGTTGGCTTTTGGGTACCATGTGACTATTTCTGCTCAGAGCTCTTCAGATAGTGACTTGAAAATCTGTTGGGCCCTGTGTTATGTCCACAATCTTGTGAAGATATAGAGAAAAAAATCCGTTTTCATTAAAAGAATATTTAGACAGATCCCATTAATACAAAAGAAATTTGCTTTATGCCAAGGGAGGAAGCAGGTGTGTTGCCACCAGAAGTGTAAGGGCTAAGAGTCCCCTTCCATGTTCTAGTCAGTTTTGGCCTTCTCTGGTAGCTTGGGTTGTGGGACTTGGAGAAAGAAAGCTCATTCAGCACATGAAGTTAATTCCAGGAAAATATTTGGTAAGCACTCAGGGGTAATTCCTGAGACTCAGATGTGGGAAATATAACCTGGCCTCATAAGGAGTAGAAATCACTCTTTCTCTCTCTGACATCCCATAGACAGCTGATCCTGTAGCCTTCTAGACACTTTCTCCACAGATCAACTTTCCTCCATGGCTGATCGTGGCAGATTCCACACTTGGCATCCTGATAGTTCTTCATAACTCATTGACACATTTGATTCAAAGGAGAGAGAATCTGACTGGCTTGACGGGTCAGGTGTTAGATCCTGGACCAATCAGCTATGATCAAGAGAAATGGGTCTTATGATACCATAGGCTACTCTGCCAAGAGTCATGGCTTTCAGGTGTCATGGGATTTCTATGGATAGAGCAGGATCTCTAATAAGGTAGGAAATAAATGATGGGCAACTTGATGGTATGGATAAGGTTGGGAAAGATGGGGGAGAACAATGGAATGGAAGCCATTGATCGAGTTGCACTACACTTATAAACCAATTTGATGAATTGAAATCCAATTGTACAACTAGTTAAAGATAATTTTTAAAGGCTAGGGAAGAAATATTGGGCATTTGGAAAAATGGGTTGCTTTCTGGGCCATATTTTTTCTCAACTGAAAATTAAAATTGGTCATTAAATGTCAGATAAATCATTTTTACATATGAAGACCAGTTGGCCTCTCCTTTCATTATAGCTAACTCTGTCCCTACACCTCTATGCCCCTACAGCCATCAATGGCCATGTAGCAATAATACAGAACTTTTTTCTTTATTGTGGTAAGAATACGTAATAGAAGATATATTGTTTGTACCACAATGTGTACAATAGATATTCAGAGTTTTTTTTTTTGTCTTGCTAGATTGAAACTTTATGCCTGATGATGGATTCCTCATTTTCTTCTTCTACCTGAAGTTTTAATCCTGGGTATCTGACTATTTAGATACTTCATATGAGGGCAATCATACAGAATTTAACTTTCTATGACTAGCTTAGTTTACTTAGCATAATATCTTCAAGGTTTATCTTTGTTCTCCTATACTGCAGAATTTCCTTTTTTAAAATAAAGCGGAATAGTATTTCAGTAATGCAACATTGTCTGGTTTCAGTTCTTGGAGAAATGGGATTGTTAGATAATTCTGGATCTATTTAATTTTTTTTGAGGACTTTCCATAATGGCTGCACTACCTTGCATTCCCTTCAACCATAAGCAAACGTTCAAATTTCCCCACATCTTTGCCAGCAGTTTTTAACTTTGTTGTTGGGGTGAAGCTGGGCATCTTTCTTGGACAATCCATTTACCTTAGCTTTGACCAACATTTACTACCTTCCATCCAGTCTTCTCCCCTGTCCCTGCTCACTCCTGTTACCAATTCTTTGCCACATTAGCTTCTAAGTTATGCTGTGACACTCCCTAGCCTTAGAAGCCATATCTTTCTTTTTTTTTTTTACAGCCAAGACTGAAGCCTGGATCCCACTTGTGTCTCCAACTATAATCTCTTGCCATCTCACCCAGTCTAGCTAGCTGCTCCTATAGTAATTCAGTCAAATGTTCTCTTGCCTTTGCCTGAAGATAGGAAATGGATACTGGATTAATTGGCCATCTCTATCCTATCCCACTCCTGGTTTGTGATGTTATATATCCACTGTCAGACTAATGTTGCAGAAATGACCCTGGTCACTTCTCTCGGTCACCTCTGCTCTGGTGGCCCCACCCTGAGCCACCTATCTTCCACGTGGATGGCAGAAGAGTAGTGAACCTCAGTGCTAGAAAGCCAAACATCATCCTGGGTTCAAGCTTACATTTACAAGAGTCCAGTCAAAGGGTGAAACACTTGGGGAGATGTTCTAGATCAAACAAATTTCCATTTCTCAGAGCAGGGCAGGATAGACCTTCTAATTTAAATATTTTAAAACGCTTTATTGATTAGATTAATGTGGAACCAGTACAATTTTGGGCCTAGAAAACCCTCAGTAGAGATGAGACAATGAAGACCAATGACTTACCTCTGAGTCCTTCCTCAGGGCCCAGCCTGAATTCTTGAGTAGGATAAGGGGAGAAATACAAGAAAATGACAGGGAGAGCAGCAAGGTGAATGCATTCCATGGAAAGCTTCTGGGAGCTGGGAGGTGGGCCATCCCTGAGTGTCTGAGTTCAAGCAGACAGATGATCCAGATAATCCAATAAAACGCTTCTTGTTTTTTGTGACTAATCCAGCTGTCACACTCGGTTTCCAGGTGATCAAGTTGTCAAAAGGCGATTCTGAGTCTCAGTGTTCACTTTCTGGTTTGTCCGGAATTCATTTTCATCTCGATCCTATCTCCAAGCTGCCTGCTCAGATTTCAGTCAACAACATCCTAAAGAAAAGAAGAAATTAGCACAGAGAAAGAGCACTTTTGTATTATCTAAGGCTCAGTGTTTATCACTGTGTTATCACCTCTATTTGGGGTTCTGTGTATCTCACCGCCTGCTCTTCCCCAACACCATCCTGGATAGTGCAAGGTGGCTGTGGGTGTCCATCTCTTACTCTGGGGTGAGGGGTTGGGAGGAGTAAGGCTCGTCCTGAGTTTGTGTGCCTTCTTCCAAGTGCCCAGGCTGGTGCCTGTCATGCAGTATGTTCTGAATCCAGGCTGGTTGGATTTTGGCTTCATTCAGATCACTGAAGTTGACAGTGGTTCCTCAGAGTCCATCCACGTGGCCACTACATTGCTATCTCTATAAGCGACCAGGGAAGCCCTGTTTGCAGCCTATTTGCATGCTTTTCGAGATGCAACTCCATCTTTCCCCTCTTCCTGTCTCCCCTGCAGGACTCCATTGCTGTCTTTAAAAATAGCAAGAGTGCTACTCAGTATAAAAATTAATGATGTGGGGGAAATTGTTTGGCAATTTCTCATCAACGAAGCATATGTTTGCCTTAACCCACAGTGGCCTTACTCCTGGACATATTTCTCAGAAAAGAAAAATCCTATTTCAGACAAAAGCCAGCCATGAATATTCATGGCAGCTTGATTTGTGATCATCTAAAACTGGAAACAAGCCAAGTATTCTTCACTGTGGTCAATAGTGAAAAAGAAGCTCTGCTATTTCCGCACAATGGAATACCACTCACCACTAAAAAAGGAATACCTTATTTTTGGTAGTACTGGGGTTTTCACTCAGGGACTTACACTTGCTGAGCAGGTGCCTCCAGTCCTAAAAGCCTTCCAGTCCTATTCAGGACTGGCTTTCTGAGATGTCCAGATTAGTTGCCTCTTGTTAGATTAAATCCAGCCTGGTAGTCCTTCTGTAGGATTCTCAAATCAGCTACTTCCAGGTTTTTCTCTCACCTTTTCTTTGAAGTCTTCTCACCTGAGAATACTTGGCCTGTGGGCAGTCCTGGGGGCTTGACTTCCTCTGTCAGATGGGTGGATCTTATCATCCCACTTCCTGCCTCATCCATGGCATCATAGGCACAGAGAAAGGGCGACTATTCCAAGTTGGACTTGTTCCTTCTGAATCCAACTGACTAGATCCAACTGACGTCCAGAGCGTAGGTTTTGTCATCCAAGCCTTGGTTCAGATGACCTGGTCACATGCTGGCTTTATTGTACAGGCTTTTTGCAGATTATGATTCACTTTACCTCAATCTTCCCAACTGTCCAGTGGAGTAAATCATTCCTGTCTAATCTTTGAATCTATAACATCCCAGTGAAAACTTAAAATCAGTGGGAAGTTTCCATGCAAATACATGGGTCAGTTAGAATGGCTTCTGAATAACAGTTTTATAGTGATGACTCATTAAGCATTTCTTACAGAAGCACTACCTCTTAATTGTAATAAAAAGCATGCAAGGATTGTTATCAGCCATATGAAGCTGTGGGCAATGGTTTAAAAGAAGAATGAGGAGAGAGTCTGATAGCACAGGCATTCTTGTTCCACTTCCTGGCCACTTTGATATGAGCTGCTCTGCTCTGCTGCCTCTTTCCCACCATGACGGACTGAAATCTCTCTTCCTTTAATTGGGCGTTCTCAGGTATGAGCTCACAGTAATCAAAAAACTGGCGATCACAATTTCTTTATTTGGCTAACTAATATTCCACTGCCGTGAATAGATGAACATTTACTCATTCATCCAAGTACCTTTGGGCTGCATCCATCTTTTGGATAATGCGGTTACCTAGTAAGGCTTTGTGCGCCTTACTTTGTTTGGTTTATTTTCCACAAAAATTTTCCCAAAGGCAGGCTACCAACAGGGAACACTGAGACACATAGAATCAAAGTATTTTATCCTTGGATCAGCTAAGGAGCGAATAATCCAAGAGCTGAGGACAGATTAATGACAGTGTTACTGATGAAGTTGGAGGCAGGTGTAAGGAAGCCAGTGAAGGAAGTACCACCACTTCCCACAGCAGGAAGCCATCACTACTTTTGGTGTTCCCCAGGTCCCTGGGGAAGGGGGTGGGGGTTAGGACTGCCTAGCAAGAACCAAGGCCCTCAGAAAGTACTCACATCGACAGACTAGAGGCAAGGGAGATGGGAGCATAATATATCAGGATTTCCTTCTCCTCCAGTCCTCCAACCTCCTACCATGGCATCCTGCTGGCTAAACCTAAGTGAAAGCCAGAGTGCCAGGGAATCAGCACTCAGGGCAGACAGCAGGGCGGAGAAAATAGACGGCAAATACAGGGTATACGTAGGGTAAGCTGAGCCCATGTGTGGCCTTGGCTATGCAACCCAAGTCGGGGCTCGATCCCAGATTCCCCCACTGTAGATCCCAAGTGTCACCCAAATCCCAGAGGCAAATGGAACATTGCAGAATCCATATGGACTTCCTCCATCGTCTTCTCTCTCCACCTCTGTGGGGGCTCCCAGGAGCCTGGGGCCGGCAGGGGCTGGCTCCAGGTCTGGCTGTCTGGCCTCTGTTCATATCCTTCCTCGGCTTACAGAGGTTGCTCTCAGTGCAGAACCTCCAGCACTGTTTAGCCTTGCTGTGTGCCTTGCCTCTGTAGCAGACCAGCGGGCCCCCAGGGACTGGAGCCTTTTCTTCTTTCTCTCTTGTTCATGTTCATTTTGGAGCCATAAGAGAGCCATGCAGAGAAAGAACTGAGAAAATCAGGGGCCGAGAGGCGATGGTGAAAAGAGTCCGGGAGACAATACAGTGAGTGCTTAGTGAGGTCCTGAATGCAGGGCTTATGGGGCTGCTCTGAGCCTCCAATAGGCCTTTTGTGCTCCTTTCTATTGACTGTTGCTAAACCCTTCAATGGGCTCCCATTGTGCTTGGAATAAAACCCAAACCCCCCACCCAGGCCCACAGGGCTCCAGCTCCACCTCACTCTGCTGGTCCCCCTCCCACCTCACTTCCACTCTGGCAGCTCCCAGAGCACCCAGGTTCTCTCACTTTGAACCTTTGTGCCTATTGAGACCCAGCTGGGGAGGGCTCCCTCCATCCTCCCAAGGGGAGCACCTTCTCCTGACACAAAATGACTCACATTACACAAAATGTTGCCTCACAGAAAGGGGATTCTTGGCTTGAACTAGATCCTTTGTTCCCTACCTCTTGGCTCCTTTGTCTTATGTATGCATCGCCTACCAACCTATAAGCTCCATGAGAACACAGCTCTTCTGCCTTGTTTATTTGCAGGGCCCAAACCGAAAGCAAGCACTCGAAATGTGTCTGTTGAATTGTCAGGCACCCTGTTTATTCCTTTTGGAAGAATTAGAAAGTGGGCAGAACTTTTTAACACACCAGCTGTTCAAATTTGACCTCTTTGCATGTTTGATCTCAGACAGCTTACACAAATCACCTGAACATCTGACGCAGGTGTTGCTTTCTGTGTCTTTCATTAGAAGAGGCTCTGGCCTTTCCCCCCCTGGCATTCCTCTACATTTGTGAGAATATAAGATGGTTGCTCATGAGTCATCAAGGCAAGGTGGTATCCGACCTTGGTCAACTTGAATTTTGTCTATGAAGGCTTATAAATAAGCCTTATTTCTTCATTTCTCCTTATCTTCTTCCTTTGTGACACATGTCAAGTGCTAAAAAAAACTATTTGATTATTTTGGTGGAAGAATTACTTTGATGTGATTTGGGCCCTTACTAATGAGGAGGATCTGGCCAGTACTGGATAAAAGGTAGATATTGAACATGAGTGAAGTGCTTGCTTTTGTTTTTGTTTTTGTTTTTGTCTGGGTCCCGGGGCTTGAACTTGTGACCTGGGTACTTCCCTGAGCTTTTGTGCTCAAGGCTACTGCTCTGCCACTTTGAGCCATGACTCCATTCTTGGCTTTTTGGTAGTTAATTAGAGAGAGATAAGAGTTGCATGGATTTCCTTGCCAGGGCTGGTTTCCAACTGCTAGCCTTAGATCTCAGCCTCCCCACGAACTAGGATTACAGGCATGAGCCACAGGCTTGGTTTCTGACTCTGATCTCTCAATTCAGTTCATCCTATTGTTAGGATCTAAAGTCTCTTCCATACTGAGCATCATTGTTTGAACAGTTATCCCAGGCTTTTGTAATGTTTGAAGATGACTGTTGGAATGTTTATTACAGGACCAATGGAACAAGTGGCATCCTGGGAAAGAACCTGTCCCACATGCAGCACTTCCAAATCAAGAGATTATAGGCCAAGTCTTCCCACTTGGTCTTCAAGTGTCTCCATTTTCTTATCCATAAGTAAAAAATGTCTGAAGACTTGGGCTTCTAAAATCCTTTGAAAGCCAAAGCTGGTCATTCGATCTCTTTCCTGCCTTTGCTCTGTGGTATAGCTCTGCCTTCTTTTCTAATAAGAAAGATACAAATGAAAGGAGCCATTGTCTGGAGACCCAAGGAGAAGGCAAACCTGATGGATGGACTAAAGTCCTTCAAGTGACTCACCTCATCCATGCATTTCTTCTTTCTCATTTTTGCCCATCTCTTCTTCTTTGCTTTCTCCGCTTCCTCCTCTTCTTCTTTCTCCTTTGCCTTCTCCTCTTTCTTCTTTTTAAACTCAAAACAATGAAGAAAGCAACCTTCTATCTGCTCGACTCAGTACTTCTGTCTTGCCATTGAGCTGTGCATAATGGAGAAACCCTCTTGTTCCTAATGAAGTGCAGCTATTGTGAACATCTATAAAGGAGACGATCACCACTGTGTATGAAGGCCCAGTGCTTATATACAGTTCATTCAGCATTACACACACACACACACACACACACACACACACACACACACACACAAAGCTCATAGATCAGAATCCATTTCATTTCATAAGTTGAGAAAAACATCCCCTTTCTCATAAAAGTCTTCTGATTCTTGGGTAAAATCAATAAACCATGAAATGTCTCTATTGAAAAATAATCTGACCAGCTCTCCCTGAGAATTCAGGGGTTAAAACAGTATGAGGCTTAAGGAGGTACTATTGGATTATGTTAAAAATCCTTCTGAATGTGAAGTTTACTACATTTTGACTTAGAAACATAATCCAGCTTCAGGTTTTCAATCTCCAGTTACTAAGTACCACATTTAGAATGCATTAGTGCTGTGGTGGCAGTGGACTGGTATGTCATCTTGAGATCATGGTTTACTCAGTCTCTACTTTTTATGACTTGGAAAGAGAATCATTTCCCAATTTGGAAGTGTTTGTGTGTGTGTGTGTGTGTGTGTGTGTGTGTATAGCCTAATGATCAAATAGGGACTTTTATTAAATTAGTATACACCATAGGTATAGTAGATATACAATTTCTTAAAGTCCCACCATATTAACTTTGAAACTGACATGATAAAATTATATTCTGATCTAGAAAAACTCTGTCATCAAGATGAATGTCCACATTTCACAAATGAAGGCCCAAAGAAGAGACAAATTTATCTAGGGACATCCATTAGGAATTTTCTGATCAAAAACATACAAGGAGTATGATTTTTGGTAGTTTTAGATGATTATCTAGGAAATTATGAACTCACAGGATTTTTTTTTTTTGTCAGTCATGGGGCTTGAACTCTGGGCCTGGATGCTGTCCCTCAACTCTTCAGCTCAAGGCTAGCTCTTTACCACTTTAGTCACAGCTCCACTTCTGGTTTTCTGAGTGGTTTGTTGGAGCTAAGAGTCTCACAGACTTTTCCTGCCCTGGCTGGCTTTGAACAGCGATCCTCAGATCTCAGCCTCTTGAATAACTAGGATTACAGGTGTGAGCCACCGGCTGCAGCAGGATTTGTTTTTTTTTAATCAGTTAAAAACTGCGTTTTAACCAGATGGAGTGAGGTTATAAAAATGCAGATTCACTTTGTTACTTGTAGCCATGGGTCATGTGGCAAAGCCCTCACCTTTCTGAGCTTCCCAGCCTGGACTTGGGAATGATGAGGATGATGTAAGAGTCTTCCTCATGGCCAGGGATAAAGACTGGTGGAGACAACGTGGGGCATCTTAGCTGGTCTGAGGAAGGATATTTGATTAAAAAAATATTGCCACACCTTTAGTGATTTAGAAATTCAGCTTTTATACATAAAGCAAACAGTCCCAGAGAGAAACTCACATTCTATATTGGTCATGCATTGCCATGGGTGCCTGTGTTAACTTTTTAAAGTTTGAAAAGTGACCTGTGAGCCTAGTCTACATGGGCATTCCATAGTAAAAATTTCCAAAAAGCTTCTCTCAATTGAGCCAGGGTTGGTGTTCAAAATGGCCAAAATGTGAATGTCATAGAAATTAAAGATTGTCTGGTTATACCTCGCACAAATAAAGCCATCTACAAATGTCTGTTGAATTAAGTTACATTGAACAAGGTGTTGGCTTGGTCTTGCCACAGATTTAGCAGAACCTAGGAAAAATACAGACCATGTAAACCTTCTAAACCTGTAGAGTGAGGATAACAAATACCACTTTCACATTCCATGCCTAGGGCAGACATCACTAATCCATCCCAGAGCTCTCATCTCCCAATCTGATTTTCATTTATATATGTGTCTCTCACATTAGGCTATGGGCCCTTAGAGAGTGCTGACTGAGTTCTGTTTCTTCTTTATCTTCCACAAATCTCACACAGCATAGATACTTAAAGCTTGCTGAATGGTTAAGCTCAGAGGGGTTAAAGATGTTGCCCCAGGCCACACAGGAAATAAATCCAATCTGTAGTTATATCTCTTTTGTGAGCCAGGAAAACAGGAGTATACTGCTTGTAATGGAATGGTAGTGTGAGAGAATGATAGAAATCTCTTTAGAAAGTATTTTAAAATTTAAGTATAATTTATCATGGAGTAAAATATACATCTTTTCAATGTATAGTTCCATGAATCTTGAAATGTATAGAACCAGATAGCTACACCCCATTCAAGACATCTTTATTCTAGATTGTTCCCTTATACTTTTTCCAGACAGTTCTTCTCCAGAGGAAACTACTAATCTATCACCATAGGTGAGTTAACCTGTTCCAAAACTTTTGAAACAGAATTTTTTAAATAAAGTATTTTATAAAACAAACTGTTTACTCCTTTGTACCTAGCAGTCTCATGTTTTTGAGGTTCATTTATGTTGTTGAGCTGGTTAGCAGTTTGTTCTTTTATATCACCAGGTATCATTCTATTGTATGCATAACTACATCTTTGTAGGCAGCTTCCAAAATGGCTGTCAGTGACCCACTGCTGGTATCTGCAGCCTTCTTTCCATTTGTATGGGCTGCGCCTAGAGACAGATATGCTTCTACCTAGACAGCAGTGAAGAAGTGATGGAATGTCAGCTTTGAAATTAGGTGAAAAAGGGCTGTGAATTCTCTTTCACTGTTTTTTTCCTCTTCCTTGCCTATTCTGATGAAAATAGTTGCTATGTCAAGAGCAAGGGGCTCATATGGCAGAGGGTGGATCAAGGTCTTCTGTCAAAAGCCAAGGAGTAGCGGAGGCTACAGTTGACAGCCCAAAGAACCCAAGTCTTGCCAGCAATCATATAAATGACTTTAGAAGCAGGTCCTTTCCCAATCACAATGCTACTCTGAAGAAAGCCTGAGCCAGAAGACCTGGCTGAGCCTTTCCTGGGTTCTTGATGCATAGAAATTGTGAGACATTAGGTTTTTTTGAGGGGTGGGGTAGGGGAGGGTTATTATATAATCATAGAAGACTAATATAGAGATCTTATGAAAAATGCTATTTTCAAGACTGTTAGGATTTTCTAAGGATAAAAATTACAAGTGCATTAAAAAATCTTATAGTGCCTTTTTATTTGGCTAACCTCATCACTCATACCCTTCATTCAAACTAAGTACAAGGCCCTTATTGCCATCGAGCAAATTTTCCCTGGTTTACAAAGTATCGTATTTTAAACTTGAATTGCAAGAGTTGAAGCACTGGAGAGGAAGAACACCCAAGGTACAATTTGTCTCACCTGAAAGTGGTCTTAATTCTGGTATTAGACAAAGCTGGTGAACCACAGAGAAGGTCGATCTTACAGCGACTCTGAAAAAGAGTTCTTGGGTACTGTTGCCTTTTTCCTGTGGGCTTCAAGGACAGATTCCCAGATATTCTTGGAAATCTTCCACAGAGGAGATTCACTTCTCCCCTTTCCAGGTAGATCCCAGGAGAGCCACCAGGTCCCAGACGAATATGGAATCACACAAACGCTGTCTTTCTCCACAAATTCTCATCTGTGACGCCTTTCTTCTGCTTGTGGAGTGTACAAAAGTAGGAGGGAGGCCGGTTTGGCAGCTGAAACCCAAGGATTGTCTACCAAATGCAAGGCTAGTCTTTTAGTAGACCATAACGCATTAACTCAAAATCCCCTAGGCAAGTGCTTGAGCATGGTACTGGCTACATGACAGGTAGATGTTGAACAAATCTCAGCTCCCTCTCTGCCTATCAGTGCTCTAGAATTCTTACACAGCCACTGAAAACACAACTATTTGGAAATAAATGAGCTGTTTCAAATATCATCAGATTCACTCAGTGTTTTGTCCCTCACCCTCTGTCCATCATTTATTTTATCAACTACAAGAAAAGGAAAAAAACACATTGTTTTGAGGAACCAGACTCCCAACATGCTTGAGGACACTTTGCAGTATGTCAAGTAGATATTGACTTTCCAGCCCAGGCTAGTACAACGCGATCGATGTACACTGTTCCTGGCCCCTGGCGCTTCCCCTCCCCAAGCTCACTGGGCTCTTAGCTCTGGGGCTGTGGAGGGTACCGAGTCAGATTGTTCCCCACTGCACAGCAACATCCGTGGCATCATGTATGGCGTGGGGAGCTGTGCTGAGGAGCAGAAAGCAGTCAGTGGGGGGTTGAACAGGGCCACAGCTTCTCCTCCAGGTCCTCTGGGCTCCGCTTCCTCCCCTGCAGATTCTACTCTTTGAAAGCATTTACATGCTGTCTCTGCCTATTTTCCAGTCTGGAGAAACAGCAAGGTAGGAGAAGCCTTGAGAGATTTATCCTGGCAGAGCTGTGGATACACGTAAGGTATATCTGTATGTGCATGACTGTGTTTGGACACTTAGGCAGTCACCTGTGATTGGCTAGTGGACTCTTGATCTAATCTGTCGAAGTCTTTATAGCCAAGTAAGCAAAAATATGAGCTCAGAAGCCAGACAGATTGTCTGTCAGCAGTCAGACTTGCCCTCTTACCCCCCTAGTAACCTTTATCTTGGGCAAGTGACTCCTTTAGTTTGATTTCTTCCAGTATAAGATAGTTTTTCCTGTTACACTGTCATTTTGGAATAAAATTAAGATGTTCTACAGGAAATATTCACATCAACTCATTTATTTGGTCTAAAACTGCCAATAAGCCAGAAACCGGTGTTCATGCCTATAATCCTTGCTACTCAGGAGGTTGAAATAGGAGAATTGAGGCTCAAAGTCAACCAAGTCAAGCGGTAAAGTCAACAAAAAGCCAGAAGTGGCTCAAATGGTACAGCACTAGTCTTGAGTGAAAAAGCTAAGGGGACAGCACCCAGGCCCTGAGTTTAAGCCCCAATACTGATGCACGAAGAAATTAATTACTAAAAAAAAAACCCAACAGAATTGTGAATAAAAGAAAAATGGGAGTTAAACACAAGACATGTGCAGGTAAATTCTAATTAGGACAGAAAAGGTAGGCTGCGGTGGACTGTAGGGGGTTGAGTAGATAATAGATGGAGAAAAAAAAACAATTGGAATAAAAGAGCATATATAGCCAGGTGTCAGTGGCTCATGCCTATAATCCTAGCTACTCAGGAGATCTGAGAACAGTGGTTCAAAGCAACCCAGGCAGGAAAGTTTGCAAGACTCTTATTTCCAATTAACTACCAAAAACCATGAAATGACACTGTCATTCAAAGTGGTACAGCACTAGCCTTGAGCAAAAACAAGCTCAGGGACAGTGCCTAGGCCCTAAGTTCAGGTATAGCACACACAAAAAGAGCCAATACAGGTCTTATAATAAGTTGACAATTTGGATTTGAGTTGCCCTGTAAGCAAATCCAAAAGGGAAACAACAGAGACCACGTATTGCAGACTTCACTAAAAATTTAGAATTGAGAGGAACTAGTTACTTTATTTCCAGAAAGAACAGACCTATGGTAGGATTTTAGATTGGTAAGTATTGCTTTGAAGATGATGATAAGTAGCTATTCACAAGTCATCCAGGCATTATTGAGTATTCCGAAAGTCAGTGGTCCCTTCACGTTGGTCACATTACATACTTCATACTTCCCCATGTCCTGTGGCTTGAGATGCTCCTTCTCTTGGAATGCTTTGGCAAGGAAGGCTGACCTCTCTGGCTCTGTGATCACAGCTTTCCTGATGAGCCACTGACCTGACTCCCAGACGTTCCAAGGCTGTTCACAGTGCTCTTTTGGTACATCTTGCTTTGCCTCAAGTTGAGTCTGTGACGACTCTGCCTCTCCTTTCCCTCTGAGCCTTGGGACTGCTTTCGATCTAGGGCCCTTGGAGCCTCTAAGTCAGCACTCATGTGCGGCCTTCCTGTCTCCACAAGATCCCTCAAGAGGAACCTTTTTTTTTATTTTTCTCTGTGCTCAATCTCAGATAACAGTCACTTGGACCCCAATCTTGGAGTACGACCCTTCTGAGGCACCCAGAATTTAGACCAGTGGAACACAGGAGGATGTCAGGAAGCCGTAGAGATCCAGAGAATAGTCCTGGGAACAGAGGTGTGGCCGATGCCCTCTCAAAATGTCTCACATGCTCTCTCTTCCACCTTCTACCTAGTAGTCACGCCAACCACAAGCTATATGCAGCTCCTAGAATACAAGGGCTGTACGTTCTGACAACAGGCCTGTACTTGTTCCTGCTGAGCTGAATACATTTGGGATCAGAAGCTCACATGCTCTGAATCTCATTGCTATGTTGGTGCTGCAGCCATGCTTTCTTTCTTTCTTTATTTTTGGGTCCGTCATGGGAGCTGAACTCTGGGCCCAGGCACTGTTCCTCAGCTCTTCAGCGCAAGGCTACATCCTACCACCTGAACCATAGTGCCACTTCTGGCTTTTTTGTGCTTGTGTGGTGCTGAGGAATCCAACCCAGGGCCTCATGCATGCAAGCAAGCACTCTATCACTTAGCCAACTTCCCAGCCCCCCAGCCATGCTTTTCTAAGCCAGTAGCACCCAACAGGGAAATCAAAACCAGCATGCTCCCTGGTTCTACAGACCTAGGACTGGCTGGAGAACTTCCCAACAGCCTTGGCAAACTTTCCTTACAGTACTGCAGTTTGTGATGCTATCATTCCTGCATCCCCTGGCTAGAACAACTCCATGTGGCCTCCCCGGGTGGCCAGAGCCTCCTTACGCGATGGCAGGCAAGCTCTTCCGAGAACCATGCAGAAAATCTACCCCTTCTTATGACTTGGCATTGACAACCATGCAGCCTCACTTGTACCCCTTTGCTTTTACTAAGAACAAGTCACTAGATGCTCCTTATACTGGGGAGGGGAAATCAGGACTCTTATCTCTTCATGCGCACCAGGTCAAAGAATGTGAGGCTATGTTTTAACTACCACAAGGATTGTTGCAGCAGCCTCTTACAAGGAGCCTTGGGGAGTAGATGGGTTCCTGAGGTTGTACATAGATAGGTTGGCATACTTTTATTAGTGCTCTAGGGAGGAATGAACTCCAAATAACTACATTGTAATCACAGATTGTCTTCTGACTAGCTAGCTTGTTTCTTGCATGCTTGGTAATAGGTTTGGGTACCTATTACCCAGAATAATAGATTTGGGTACCCAGAAGCTAGGCTCATCTTCCTCTTATTCAGAGAGTCTTCCCACAGTGCTGGGATGAATTCTATCATCCCGTCTATGCATCTCCTTCATTCACTTTCTTGAAAAACCAGACTAAAGAGAAAAACACAGAGCAGGATCCCTACCAGGTTTCTGCCCTGGGATTGCTAAAATATCCTTCTCACTTTTCAAGCAGTCTTATGGCCAGCCGTGAATGTCAGTATTTTAAAACCTCACAGCTGGTCCTTGCTCTCTGTTTTTGTCCCCAGGTCACCCATGAAGGTGTTTTTTCTAATATTATCTTAAGAAAGTGAAATTTACCAATACCTACCACTCAACCTCAGCACCCCAGTTCCCTGGATTTTTGGAGGGCCGAACTTAGGACTTCATTGTTACCTCCTTTTCCTTTCTCTCTGTTTTGGAGGATGGGGTAGGGGACAGTAATGAAAAGGAATGCAGAAAACTTGCAATTCCATGACAAATTGCCCTTCCCACAAGCAGTGATAACTAGTCTTTATTCTTACTTCATGGAATAAAAACAAGGGACTAAGGTAAAATATACTGATGATGTATTACTTTATAAAAGGAAAGAAAAACTTTGAGGGTAGAATCCTTTCTTATTAATAAAATGAAATTGAATTACCAATTCTATTTTTGTACCTTCTTGTCTGAAAAGGCAGTGTCATGTCAAAGCAAGTGTGCAATAATCTTTAATTTCACTATTGGGGATACTTGAAATTCATTTTACAGTACTGCCATTGTTTGAGCAGCTCAGGCCGAAAACTCTGATAAATGTGCAGATGTCATCCAGGCAAAGAGAAAAAATCATTGCTGTCTTTGGTTTTGACAAGAACTTGCATTATGTTGAATGCTAAGCAGGCACCAATGTCCACAAATAAGCAAGTCAGAAAATCTGGCAATTATCTATTGTCAGTGGTACATCCACGGTGCTCACCATTGGAGTTTCTGTGTCCCACATGGCTGACCATACAATGTACACTAAGTGTTTTTCTATGGGCTTAGCTGAGGTGGTGTATGATACTCTGGTTGGATTTCTTGCCAATTCAAGCATACTTCTTGATCATAGCATTCTGGTGCCTCCACACAGTTTCTCATTTCATATCAGAAGATGTTCTTTGAAAAATATAGGGCAGGGAAGTGGCGCTGTGGCTCAAGTGGCAGAGTACTAGCCTTGAGCTGAAGAGCTGAGGGACAGCGCTCAAGCCCAGAGTTCAAGCCCCACAACTGTCAAACAAAAAACGAAGCAGGCCAGGTGCTGGTGGTTCACATTTGTAATTCTAGCTATGAAGGAAGCTGAGATCTGAGGATCATGGTTTGAAGCCAATCTAGGCAAAAAAGCCAGTGAGACTTTTATCTCCAAATGGCCAACAAAAAGTGGGAAGTGGAGGTCTGGCTCAACTGGCAGAGCATCTGTGTTAAAGTAGAAAATGCCAAGTATGGGCACAAAAAACCAAACACAACCCCACAAACAATTAACAACCACAAAGAAGGAAGAACCTGAGGGTGGGGAAGTGAAGATAAGTGTCCATTTCTCTATGCTCTTCAGACAGTCCTAGGACAGTCTCTGGTTACCATCCCCAAGAGAAAGCCAATGGAAAGATCACTACAAAAGGAATAGAGAAGGGAATCTCAGCTTTGTGGCTCTGCTAGGGGAGTGTCTTGGAAGGCACAGTAGATAAGTTTCAGAGTGAAGAGTCCTAGGGACCTGGCCTCATGCTCTGCCCAACTCCATGTTTATCTAGAATCCAGGTGGTCTGAAGAGCTGGGATGGAAGGGAAGGCTGGGCATTCTTCCCCTGGACTTGGAGCCTCTCATGCCCAGGAAGGGCATTCCTGATATCCCCAGTCAGAACTGAGGAGTAGGAGTAATTGCTCAGAGACACCATCACTAGGTTAGTTATGGTGTGAAGTAACAAGGGTCCTGCCCAGGCCTGGACTCTTGGACATGCCTGAAGAGGAGGGAAGCTTTCAAAGTAAAACACAGTCTTCGGAAAACATAGCAATGAGTTATGTTTGATTGTTTTTTAGTTTGTTCTTTCTCCCTGCCTGTGACTACAGATCAACCTTGCCAGCCAGCTCTGTGGGCTTTGTTTTAAGGAGTTAAAAATAGAACTAGACATCCTTGTAAAGTAGTGCGGAGACTGGGATCTGCCTTGTACACATACTCTGTGTAAAGAAAGCAGGCGTGTCGAGCTGATGATGCTGTGGAACTGTCCACAGCCTCTGCATAAAGTTCACACTCAGACAAGTGACATTCAAGGTCCCCATGATCCATGAGCACCCCACCTGCTTTTGCCTTCAGTGTGACCTGTGCTCTCCATGTGAATGTACCTGCCTCAATCCTCTTGACTTCTTATTTCTTTCATTATGACTCAGTCTAAGGCTGCCTCCCCAGGAAGCTTTCTCTGACTACCCCTCTTCCTGCCTCTCAGGATGAAAGGGACAAGAGGAAGCCCAGAAATTCCCAGATTAATGAGGTTAAAAGTTCTATCTCTGCCAGTACAATGTGATAATGAAGACACTCCCTTGGGATGGACAGGAGAGCTTGGCCATCATGTATAGTTAGTACCTATGGGTGACTTAAGTTTCTCCCTTCAAATCTTGGCTCATGCATGAGTATTTAAGTTAGAGTCCTCAGGTGGCCCCACCAAAGCACAACATGTTCAAGACATCTGCAATTAAGTCTAGCCAAAGAGGCAAATCTGTAAAACAAAACACAGCACCACATAATATCAACCTTGTAGCTGTTACTGGGGACTGTGGAGCTTCCTGGAATTAAAAATCAACTGATTAACAATCAATTGAGTAAAAACATCAATAGAGCCAGGTGCTGGTGGCTCACATCTGTAATTCTAGCTACTCAGGAGGCTGAGATCTGAGGATCGCTGTTCAAAGCCAGCCCAGGTAAGAAAGTTCGTGAGACCTTATCTCCAATTAACCACCCAGAAAACCAGACGTGGTGTTGTGGCTCAAGTGGTAGAGTGCTAGACTTGAGCTGAAGAGCTTAGGGACAGCTCCCAGGCCCAGAGTTCAAGACCCACGGCTGACCAAAAAAAAATCAATAGAAATAATAATAACAGAAAACAAACCCTACAGTTTTTTTAAGAGCATTATGTTGTCCAAAGTGCCACTATATCTTTTACAATGTCACACAACTCTTGGGACCCTAGGGTTTATGGGAGGGATGCAGGCTGAGACTTGACTTCAAGATCGATCTGTCCTCCAGTGTCAAATGGAGATGGAAGGGCTTCCATGCTCAGGAGCCCTGCAGGGCAGTCTGTAGCAGAGCTGCTCCCAGAACATGGAACCAAGTCCAAGTCTCAGCAAGGAGCATCCCTGCTGGTACAAGGGAGGTGAGGCTTGCCTTAGCTCTCCAGAGAAATAGGACCAATAGCATCTGATTATCTATTTGAAGGACTATGGAGGTTGGCATGTCCAATATTGACAGGGTAACCATGGCAGGCTGGAGACTCAGGAAGGAGCTACAAATCCAACACAAGTAACTCTGTGCAGATTGAACTACTTTTTATCCAGGAGATTGGTTTGTGTTCCAGTATAGCCTTTAACTGATTGGATGAGACCCACCTAATCACTAAATATCTACCCATTTAGATGTTAACCTTGTACTCTACCCCCTTTCAAAAAAAAAACAGCTCCACAGAAACATCTGAATATATAATAATATCTAACCATATCTGGGCATCATGGCTCAACCAAGCTGCTAGGTCAAAATGAATCCTTGCCACTACTAACCTCTATATCTACCATTCTTCCTTTCCTAACTGAAGGAGTGGAGGAGTTGCTTCTTACAGCTCTTTTGTCTTGGTATTGTGTGTGTTGGGTAGGAAGAGTTACTAATTTGTCTCCAAAGAAAGAGGAGCCAACAGAGATCGTGAACTCCTTGACATCAAGTGTGATGGGGTGGTTGAGTGAACTCTCCAACTGTTTTGAGAAGGAGAGATGATTGTAATTTTCTAGTGGGAGAAAAGTAATATTTTTGACAAAGAGGGCATTCTGTGGAACATTGGGTGCTGCTATTCAGCTCAGTTCACTTTTGCCAGCTTCTTACAATATATGTTCCTGTCTCTTTGTTCGTGGTCTAGGCCCATTTGGCTTGCTTTAACCAATGAATGTGAGCAGAAAAGACAGTGTGCAGTTGGGAGATTTTGAAATCACCTGCTTCCTGTTGTCCTCTTGAGAGATTTTTCTCTACTGTGTGGAGCCCAGGCTCCTACAGCCTGGCCCTCTGAGTGAGAAGACAGGGGCTGGGCTCCACAGAGCCAAATCCACAGTCCTCACAGACCCTGAGTGAGGAATAAATGCAGCTGGGTTGCAGTGGGGGTGCAGTGGTAAAATGCTTGCCTAGGGAGCATGAGGTCCCGAGTTTAATCTCCAACAGTACAAAAACAAGCACGTATTGTTTAAGTTGTTGAGATATTGCAAATGTTTATTACTGCAGCAAAAATGGACATATACCAACAGTGTAGCTGGCTAATTTGAATAATTCAGATCAGCTGAACAAAGATCTCCCTAATGGGGTGGAGTAGGGGAACTAAATTTGAATTCCTCATTTTTGAGATATATATAGAAAGATAGATATAGATATCTGTGTGTGTGTGTGTGTGTGTGTGTGTGTGTGTGTGTGTGTGTGTGTGGTTGTGCTGGGGATTGGACCAAGCTCCTATGCAAATGTTCTTCCACAGTGCTTCTACCCCCCGGCCAACAAAAGATATTTTGGAGGCATATTGAAGGCTTAACATACTCTTGTTACAGAATTCTGTTCTGATTAGTACTGTGAGCCCTGGAATCCAGCATGAATGTCCTTGGCTTCCCATCCTGAGGGAATGAAGGCAGCCCCAGGCTGTGAGGCTGGGGAGAGTCTCCTGCAGCGCCCCCACTGCAAGTCTCCCTGGTGTCCGAGCACCAGGAGATGCAGGATGACTTTCACGGGGGATGCTCTACCTCCTCTAGTGCTTCCATCTTGTGTATTCAGGCTAGAAAAAAGGAAAAGCATGTGGAGTTCCTCTTAATGGTGCCAAGAAATTCCAAGAAGCTCCTATTAAAAATAAAACTTGAGAAAGCACAAGCCTAGCCTACATCATGTGGGTAACTTTTTGTTTTCTGGGAATGATAAGAAGTCTGAAATCTTATTCATCTTTTCCTATTCTTTCTTCCAATTCTTTGCTTAGTTTGTACCGGGAAAACTAGTCATTTTCAGTGCTGATTCTTAAGGCTGATTTCTTTATAATTGAGTTTAAGTTTCCAGCTCTGCAGGAGGATATACAATTATTTTTTTTGCTATTATAACTTGGGTTGAGTTTTTAAAAATGAGAACATTTATTCTGAGTAATAAAAGACTCAAATTCAATAAATGAAAGCAGTGACCTTGCACAAACAATCATGATGCTGGATCTTATACAACCGATCTGGATATATTTGGAGCAGGACACACCAATGAGTTGTTCATGCAAAAGGTTAGAGAACTAGGTTAAAGAAAAAAAAAACATATCCTTCTCATCTAAGTGACTCATCCACCCCCCTGAGATAGGCAAAATGACTCAAGCTTTCAAGTAGGTGACAATGCTTCTAGAAAAATATGACCTAGCGGTTTTCATCAAGACTTCTCAGTTGGCTGGTTGGTCTGTTTTTTTGATTTCCCTGCATCCCTGAGGAATTTGGGGGTATTTTGGGCCTTTGTATAGAATGGACCAAAGGGCCCTGCTGACAGCTCACAAGAAAGCCTCTCGATATCTAGATTCCAACCTTGGCTTTCACAAAGGCCCTGCAGAGGAGAGAAATGAAGGAAATTTCTAATGAAATCACTAGGAGAAATCAAGCCCCGAGTGCTGTATTTACCAGCGCCACCCCCACTACCACCCCCAAGCCTGCTTGGCCAGCACCTGTTCAGATCCAGAACAAGTGTCAATCTTAAGGTAAGGTCAGATCCAAGTGCATAGCCAAATTTCCAAGCCCTTTACCTTGGCTCCATCTATCTGGAAGCCCGGACATGGGTAGGTGGGAAAGGATCACCAGAAGACTACGATTTTCTATCAGCTCCACTAGCCCAAAGATGGGGGTCACTTCAGGCTGATTTCTTTCTGGCTCTTGTTCTTCATCACTGAAGGAAGATGATCCCATTGGCCTCTTTTGTGCAGCTGTGGTCAGAATCAGTAAGAGAACGTGCTTGGAGCCTTCGGGGGTCCACAGCACACAAAGACCCTCAGAATCTCAGCTCTTATGTATTGATGAGAAGCCCTGCTGTTAGGCACTTGCTGACTTTCAAACAATTCCTGTGCTTAGAGAAGCATGCTCACAGAGTTTACAGATGGAAGAAAACAAAAATGGAGTTAGATTTATAGACATACACCTGTGGCATATTCTTAAAAAAATAACAGCTTGGATGGATGTGAGACTGGCATTTCTCAGTCTCCATCACAGGCTTCTGTCCTTCTTCTTTCCTTGAATAGGGGGAATCATTGGGTGGTGGAGGGGTGGGGGTGGGAAGGATTACTCTGTGTCTCCCTTTTTGATTGTAGTCTGGACTTATCATCTAAGGATGAAGCTCAGCTCTCTTTGTGACTTGGATGGGGGCAATAGAAGCATAGATCAAACCCAAACAGGCCTCATCCCTTACACTTCATGTAGTTAGGCACACTTTGACCTCAAAATAGGTAAATCTTAGAGATGGTTTCAACTGAACTCAGGGCCAAGCAGGTACTCTACCACAGGGCACCCCTAGTCCTGAAGTGATTGCTTAAAGGAGACATTGAAAGGAAAATTAAATACACTCCCACACTAATGGGACCTTCCATTTGCAGTGTCACACACATCCTTGCTCCTCCGACTACTCCCCAACTCCATCCAGTTCTCTTTCTTGCTGCTATTCACTTACCCAAGCCCATTGTGTGAGCCAATTTGATTCTCTTATGGCTGCTCCTATTTGCACCCCTACCGATTTCTTCAGTAGAAGAACGGCACAAGCAAGAATCTTCCTGGTGGAAGGGGTAGACTGAGGGTTGGAGATGTTGGAAGACGGTCCTTTGGTTTAAATAGTCATGAACCACCTTGGTTCCTTTGTTGCCTTTGGACATCCTCTGCTGGGATCCTCAGAATCCTCTGGGACATTTCCTCCTCCAGTGGTGACTTAATTGTCTGATGTCCTAGACATTACCTCTCTATGGAGGTATGCTGCACCATCTGCTAAAATTGGGATTAAAAAAAACCTAAATCGATTAAATACCAATTATATACGCTCACTGATAAACACCCTAGTCTTCAATGGACACCCCAGAAAACTCAGAGTTTTTTTTCCTGTTCTTCAGAATGCCATTGATTTATTTGGGGGGGGATAGATAAACTTGGGGTGAGTCTGGGCAGCAGGAACTAGATTCCATTGTGTGGCAAGGACACTCTTCCCATACATCTCCCAGAAACCAGGAACCTTGCTAATTGAATAGTGCCCTATTATGTGACCAGATCACACATTTCCAGAAAGCACAAAATAATCCAATTTGTGTTTGAAATGTCAACCCAAGCAGCAGATGCTACTTTGGTATGAGCTGGAACAAAATTTCCTTGGGCTGTTGTCAACAGTGTGGTCAACTCTAAAAGCTATGGGTGGCATTTGGTGAGGTTGCTCATCTGCCTGAAAAAGTACAATGCTCATTTTTCTGGTTTTGGTTTTGATCGTGCTTTCTGGTTTTATCTAGCATAGTTGGCTGGGAGTTTTGAACTTGTGGATTGACTTTTCTTTCAAAGTAGATGTAAACCTACAGAAAAAGTAATCCATGTCCTTTTCTTTCCTTCCTTCTTCCCTCCCTCCCTTGCTTCTTTCTTTCCTTTCTTCCTTCCTTCCCTCTTTTCCTCCCTCTTTGCTTTCTTCCTCTGCTGAAACTGGGGCTTGAACTCAAGGAATTGTACTCTTGGCTTGCCTTTTTTGCTCAAGGCTGGCACTCCACCATTTGAACTACCACTTATAGCTAGAGATAAGTGTCTCATCATGGATTCTCTTGTCTAGGCTGGCTTTGAACCTCAATCTTCAGATTTCAGCCTTCTGAGTAGCTAGGGTTACAGGCGGGATGTACTAACATCTGGCTCCTTTTTACCCTTTACCCAGGGTGTATTTGTCATCCTCTAAGGAGCTGTGACTGATTGTCATTTCATTCATTCATTATTCATCCATCCATTCTTCCTTAAGCATCTATGGAAGGCTTGTTACATTCTCTAGGCTTCCTTCTGGGCATTAGGAGGAGAGGACAGCAGAGGACAAGACACTCCAAGATGGAGAAATCTGAGTTAAGGCTGCAAGATCTAGGGGAGGAATGTTCCTGTCTGAAAGAACAAACCACCCTAAGGAGGAAAGAGGTAGATTGTGGGTGATTGCAGGGATTGAGAATGAGGCTGAATCAGAGTGGTCCTGGGCACATGGCCTGTATGAGGAGGTGTAGAGTGGTAGACAGGAGCCAGATGATACCAGGCCTTGGGATTTCATTCTCAGTACAACAAAAGGACCTTGAAAGGAGAGTGAAGTGCCTGATAGGATTTTTAAAGGATAACTCTCACTGCCTAGGAAACTGGGTTATAGGAAAGCAAGAATGGATTCAGGAAGAAAACTACTACATAATTCAAGTTGAGAAACGATGGTAGTTTGGGCCAGGTGGTAGCAGTGGATTTGGAGAAAAGTCAACAAATGAAAGGTGTATTTGGAAGGATAATCCAGCCCTTTTCTGCACTGATTTCTTTTTCAAGATAAGAGCCTCACTTTATGCCCAGGCAGGCTGGGCTGCCACTCTGCTCGTGTTTCTCTGTGACATTGAGGATGACAAATGTGAGTCATTGCACCCAGATTTGTATTTCCCCTGTGGCTCCATAACAGGCACACACCACAGCACCCAGCCAATTGGTTGAGATGGAGTCTCCTGAACTAAAAAAAAGTTCAGGCCCCCAGGCAGGCCTCGAACCATAATCTCCCTTCTTTTAGTCCTAAATAGCTAGCATTCCAGGCTTAAGCCACAAGCCCTGTCTTTGTTGTCCCTTTTGAAATGCCATTTTATTGTTGCAATCACTGGCAATACAAAAATAACAACAACCCACCTTTAAAGGAGGGTTTGTTAAGTAGCGGGGTGGTCCAAATGCTTCACATGGGGCTTGAACTCAGGGAGTTATACTCTTTATGTCACAAAGTCTTCACATAACCTAGGAAATCAAAGGAGTGTTATACTCTCTTCTTAGATAAAGAAACAAAGGCTTACAGATGAACTAGTTTGTCCACAGTCACACAGCAAGGAAATGGCAAAATCTGGATTTAAACAACACAGGGCTCTACATTACTAGTCTGTGTTCCCAAGCCCTAGACTTCTGAGTTCATCTCTGGGCTGTGTCTAGGATCCCATTTCATCTTCAGAACTGGGCCGTGATGACAATGTCTACAGCAGTGATTCTGCTTAGCCTCCCACTAGCAGAATCCACTGCGAGTGTTTCACAGAAGGGAAAAGTCATTATGGACTAAAGCTACTATTGGAACTAAAGCTATTTGTTGGAAATAGAGGAGTTACCACTGCAAACCAGGTGAAAATTTGGAAATGTCTGGAGACTTTTTTTTGTTGAATACAGTGATTGGTATTTGCTTGGGATGCAGAGACTAAAGGCTAAAAGCTCTGGTGTGCATAGGTGAACTGTCCTACCCCCCAACAAAAGAAGACCACTGGGACCCTGGACCAGTAAGTGAATCCCTAAACTCTAGACACAAGGTAGAACGCATTTCTTCCACATTTTGGTGGTAGTTGATTGTGCTGATGGAGTCTGATTTAGGATTTCAGACCTTTGCCTTCGAGAACATGTGAAAGCCCAGGAAAACCAAGGTAGCTTTGAGTATCTGTCTGGGCTGAAGTGTTTTCTCTGTTTCTTCCAGTATTTAATTTTTTTTTCTTTTTGCCAGTAAGACAAGTATTTAACTAGGAAAATACAGCTGGCAGGGCCTGGGTTACAGTTTATTCAAGACCCCTTAATGAAGAATATCTGATTATAGAAGGAAACTAGAATCTGTTTGTTTTCTGCTCATTTAATTTGATGTTTTAATGAAGCTCGGAGTTATTTGAAATAGTCTATTTCAATGCACCCCTTATTTTTAGTGGTAGTACCCCGAGGCAGGCTGGCAAAAGGTGACGTGTTTACAAGTCTGCCCTCAAATAATAAATTTCACCAGGAGCCAGAAGCAGAAAAGTTTTATATCAAGAATGCTTTAGAATCTGTGTTGTTTTATTTTTAAACCAGGTATTGGTAGCTCACACTTGTAATAGTAGCTACTCAGGAGGCTAAGACCTAGAGGATGGTGTTTAAGTCTGCCAGGGGCGGGGGGAAATCTATAAGACTCTATCTCCAATTAGCCAGCAAGACTATGGGCTGGAAGCTTGACTCAAATGGCAGAGCACCAGCCACTAGCAAGTAAAGGGAACAGAAGCACAAGGCCCTGAATTCAATCTGTGGTATTAAAACTTAAAAAAAATCAGGGGCTGGGAAGGTGGCTCAGTGGTAGAGCGCTTGCCTGCATGCATGAGGCCCTGGATTCGATTCCTCAGCACCACATACGCAAAAAGAAAAAAAGCCGGAAGTGGCGCTGTGGCTCAAGTGGTAGAGAGCTAGCCTTGAGCTGAAGAGCTGAGGGACAGCACCCAGGCCCAGAGTTCAGGCCCATGACCGGACCCTCCCCCCCAAAAAAATCAGACAACATAGGAGTCCAAAGATAAACACAAGGATCCTCCTTACCAAACTAATTTTTTTAGAAAAGTGAAACAGAGTGAAGATATGGGTCAGATAAATAGAGACACAAGGCTTTAGTTCTATTTCGTGTGTGTGTGTGTGTGTGTGTGTGTATGTGTGTGTATATGTGCATGCCCGCGTGCCCGCGTGCTCATCCTGGGGCTTGAACTCTGGGTCTGGGTGCTGTCTCTGAATTTTTTTGTTCATGACTAGCACTCTACCACTTGAGCCACAGCTCCACTTCTGACTTCTTTTGGTAGTTAATTGGAGGTAAGAGTCTTATGGACTTTCCTGTCCAGGCTGGCTTCAAACCACAATCCTCAGATCTCAGCCTCCTGAGTAGCTAAGATGATAGGCATGCACCACTGGCACCTGGCCTTTAGTTCAATATCTTAAGAAACAAAAAAATAACAAATGGGATGTGAAGGGTAAACAAAAGGAGGAGGCTGCAATGCTTGGTAAGAAATGTACGCATTATCCTGCCCATGTAATTGTAACCCCTCTGTACAGTATCTTCACAAATAAAATAAAATAAAATAAAATAACAAATGGTATTTGGGAGAGTAGTGCTGTGGTTTCAACTCAGGGCCTCATGCTAACCATGCTGGCACTATACCACTGGTACCATGCTTTCAGCCCTGTGTTCGCTAGTTATTTTTTTTTTTTGGTTGGTCGTGGGACTTGAACTCTGGGCTTGGGCACTGTCCCTCAGCTCTTCAGCTCAAGGCGAGTGCTCTACCACTTGAGCTACAGCACCACTTCCGGTTTTCTGGTGGTTTATTGGAGATCGGAGTCTCACGGTCTCTCCTGCCCGGGCTGGCTTTGAACCGCAATCCTCAGATCTCAGCCTCCTGAGTAGCTAGGATTACAGGCGTGAGCCACCAGCGCCCGGCTCGCTAGTTATTTTTGAGTTAGGGTCCCATGAACTTTTCTGCCTGGGCTGACCTTGAAGAGCTATCTTTTTTTTCCTCAGCATTCTAAGTAGCTAGGATTACTGGTGTGAGCCACACATAAACAGTATTTTCAATATCAGTAGCATAACTGTGTCTTCTACCTTTGTTCAAGTTAATTGGGACACAATTTGTTTTGATTTATTCACTTACGTCTGCCTATATTATCTCCCCAGTCTTGAGTTGAAAGTGCCTTGTGTGTTCATCTTTTTTTTTTTTTTTTGGTCACCTCTGCACTTAGGCAAACTCTTGGGCCCAATAGCGATGCAATAAATGTTTACCTATTATGGTAGACAGCAATGGTTCCTCAAATGTCCCTGGAAACTGTGACTGTGTTGTATTATATGGCTCCTCAGTGGTTGTTATATTCTGTTTTGTTCCATGGTTCCTCAGTGCTTCTTCAAATGTCCCTAGAAACTGTGATTATGTTGTATTACATGGCACTGGCAACCAAGGTTCTAGATAGAGTTACATTTACTGATTAACTGACTTGAAAATGTTAGGGATATTGTTCTGGATTATCCTGTCAGAGTGAATGCAATCCTCAATGTCAAAGAGAGACGTCAAAGTTTAGGGTAAGCAGGACTTTTGGGCATTTATTGGCTTTGAAAATAGATAAAGAGGGTCCGTGTTAGCCAGAGTGTGCATCACTGTGACAAAATCTCTGGGAGTACAATTTAAAGGAGAATGGGTTCATTTGCGTGCATGGTTTCAGAGGGCTCAGTCCATGGCCGTGGGCCTGTCGTGAGTGAGAACATCATGGTGGCCAGAGTGTCTGATGGATAACTTGTTCACCTTATAGTAGCCAGGAAGCAGAACAACAACCGGAAGACACCAGGGAAAAGGTTCGTCCTTTAGACAAGAACAATACTATCACCACCACAAGTCATGAAAGGATATTTTCAGACACCACAGTAGAGTTTCCCACAGTGTAATTTTGTGTCTGCACCCTTTTAGTGTAATTTCACATGTTCCTCTGTCCTCTGTGTCTCCTAGAAGTTGGCACCATGGTTGGCTGTTGGTTTGATTGAATTAAAGTCCAATCTTAATTTTCATTTGTGGTGAGACTACGTCATTGACACAAATACCTGCAACCTGTGGAGGCTCTTATTCTACCTCCAACTCCACCTCTTAGGCTCTGTCCAGATAGTCACACTGGCTCTTATTGCCAGAGACAGATGACACCTGGTGGTCTTTCTCTTTGATGGAGACCTGGTGGTCTCTCTCTTTCTTTTTCTTGTACTGGGGATTTGCTTAGCTGGCCTGAGACTGTAATCTTCCTACCTTGGCTTCCTAAGTAGCTGGGATTCTAGGTATGCAGAATTATCCCTGGCTGATGTATTGCTAATACTTTAGAATGGGGATGCCCTAATTTATTTTTCTGCTTTTATATTAGCTATAATGTCTTCAAAAAGGGAAACATTACTTCAATTTCTGTTCAGCTACCAGAGACACAGTTTGAGCTAAGAAGAAAGATGAAAGGCTTTCCTTCATCCATCATGATGCAAATGAATGATTTGACTGTTAATTCTCAGTGCTTTCCTCTCCTCTAACATGTACTTTGAACCCTCAGGAGGGCAGGGCTTGGGTTGCTGCCAATCATTACTGCACCTAAGGCCTGAAATAGGCCTGTGACCCTACAGACTCTTGTCAAGTGTTTACTTAATGAATGGAACCTCTCTTAATGGAGGAACCTCTCTATTCCTTCTCCTCTCTTTCATTTCACTGACCCTTCAATGTCTCTAAACTATGTGACCAACAGTTTAGATAAAAATACGAAATTAGTGAGAAAAATCCTCATAAGCATCATAAGTGACTTCTTTACAAAATGCTAATGTTGTTGACACAAAATACTCATTCAAAGCCTTTAATGTGGAGCCCTGGTAGGAGACCCCAGTGGAACTTTAAATGACATCTACTTTATTTTTTTGCTTATAAACTTAGGGAGCTTCCTAAGGAGACCTCTAGCAGGATGGAACACTGGTAAGGCTAAAAATTAGCTGGCCAGACTCTGCCATGTGAATGGTTCAAAGTGATTCTACATGGAGTACTTTCTTTTCTCTGGAATGAAAAATACGGCCTCGGAGAGTCTTTATTGTTTAGCTTTAGGGAGGTTGGGAAAGCCACCAATGTCTCATGGAGATATACTTAGGGCTGAACATTTGTTGGCATGCTGGATTAGTTTTAAGTCACTGGTGGAATTTGAGCTGGAATGCCCTTAGAGTTTATTTCATGGCACCATATGTATCAGTTATACATTGTCTCACTAATGTTGGATGACAAACAGCCATGAAACTCAGGTGGCCCCAAATAACAGGCATTTATTGTTGCCCTTCTGGGGGTCAGGAGCACTTGCTGATCTTGGATGAACTCATTTCTGTATCTGGGGTGGGCTGCCTTGTGGTGGATAAGAGCTGACCAAGACATTTTAGCTGATCAAGGCTGACCAGAGCAAATCAGCTTTTTCCATATTTTTCTCTCCCTACCCCCACCAACCCAGGGTGCCAGTTTAGATTGTAAAGTAGAAAGGCCAAAGCCTCCCCAGCGGTCCAGTTAGAAATGGCCACAGTGTCACTTCTGTCTTCTGTTGGCCACGGAATTTGAAAGAGCAGTCCCGATTGAGCAAGTGAGGACTCAGGCTCCACCTCGTTAGAGAGAGGCACTGCAGACTCATCAGGCAAAGGACGTGGACTCAGGGAGAGGAGAATTGGAGCCCTTCGTCCCATCAGACGACAACCACCATGCCATCTCGGTTTGCGGAGGAGCAAACGAGGTGTCACACTATGGCCTGCTCATCAGCACGGGGATGGGAGCCTGAGACTTGCCTCAAATGGCCTTGCTGTCAATCCCATGCTTGCCTTGGGCATTCATTCCTCAGTCAGCACAGAATTCCCCTTGTGCAGGACCACCTCCCATTGTCCTGCTTAGAATAGGAAGGTCACCTCTGTGTTTCTGGGGGTGATGCTCCTTTTATCATCCAACAGGTGGTTTGGCAAAGATGAGAGTTTTGTACCAGACTTCCTCTCTGACTCAGGGGGAAACCAACAGTCATTTTGGGGTCTGTTTAGTCTCAGAGGGAAACAGCTTACTAATTAGGGTAAGAGACTTTACAAAAATATGTTTTTGATTCAACTGATGGTCAGTTACAAGCGATAACACTGTTAAATGTAGTGCCTAATAAATCTGAAAAAACTACCCAATAAATGTAAGTAATAACAATGATTAACAATAAATTAAATGCAGAGAACCAGGATTGTACCACATTATTTTTAACTAGATGGGGCCATCGGGTTCTGATTATTCTGTTTGTCCTGTACACCTGGAGTTTATTAGAGTGTAATACAAACTGAACAGTCCCTCAGAGAGACCCCTGAAAGGGCTTAGTATAAAACAATATACAAGTTTAATAGTGGTAACTGACCTTTCTTTCTTTTCCAAAACCATATCTTTGTAACTCGAGTCCCAAGGAAATGTAATGCTTTTCCCCCCTAATCCTGATTGTTAATTTTCCTTTTATTTAATTTGGAGAGCTTCATGCTATAGGAAGATACCATTTATATTCAATAATTCTTCCTGCTCTGACATCTATGATGGTCCAATATTACTTTTCTTTTGGCCACATCCATTATGAGACAAGAAGAAAACAGACGGGTTATGTACTTGCTGTTAATGGCAGCTGGTTAAAACACACACATACATACTCAGACACACACACACACACACACACACACACACACACACACACACACACACACATTTTAAAATAGCCAAATGAAATGGATACATGTGTTTATAATCAAAGTACATTTAACTAATTTTCCCTAAACCTTTAAATATTACTCATTCTCAAATACCAGAAAATTGGGCTCTTTCTTGACAGAGGACAGGAAGGCAGTGGCAGACTCTATGATGGAGACTTATTTTTCCTACATTTTCCCCAACTGCCTATCTTTCCAAGGCTGTGGAACAGAACTACTGAATATCAACTACAGAGTCCCACCATGTTCGGATATCTCTGGGGCTGGATGTTTATCTCATCCTGATGCGGTCTGGCTATTTCCCATGGTTTGTAAATGGTCATGTTCACTGCTTCTCTACCTGGGGCTTCTTCCTTCTCCCACCCTGTGCTCAAGTCCCTGAAGTGAACTTGGTTTTCGCAAAAGGACTCGTAAAACACGTTAGCTCGTATAAACATCAGAAACTTGAGGTACTCCCAACAAGCTGAGGCTGGCAAATAGTTAACTGAACCAGGTCACCAAGAGAGTGGAAATGGTATCGCCCAAGGGGTCAATAGAGCAGGAGGTTTTGTTTTCTTTAACTTGCTAATCAATATGGTTGGCTTCAGGCCTTGGGTACCCCTTCAACAGAGTCCCAAACAAGCATCTCACTGGCTAACCAGCCATAGGCCTTCACTTTAGAATCAAAACCACTTTTTGTGCAGAAGCCGATCGTTATCTCAACAAGTGAGGGAGCTGACTTTAGTTTAGAGTCAGAACTCTGCTCCAAAGGGAGCATGGTGAGCCTTTCAGAGCAGGAGGTTTGGTTGTGGATTGATTTGTCTGTGCTCTAGAAAAAAATCAGATTCAATGGGCCAAGGGGAGGGTTGAATTTGTGCTTGTTTGTTCATTTAGGCCATTCTGGGATTTGAACTCAAGGCTGGCCAGGAGTTTGTGAGGTAAGTACTCTACTACTTTTGTGCCGTGCCTTCAGCATTTTTGTTTTGCTTTTCTTTAGTTGTTTTTCCAGATAGGGTCTTACTTACCCAGGGTGATCCTGGATCTTGACCTTTTCTGCCTCTCTGACTTTGACATAGTTGAGATTATAGGTGGACACTAACACATCTGGCTATTTAGTGCTTGTGATGCTAGGGATTGAACCTACCTAGCCCCTTGAGCATCCTAGGAAAGTTCTCTATCACTGAGCTACGTCTCCAGACCCAAACTATCTATCTGTCTGTCTGTCTGTTTATCTGTCTGGTCTGTCTAGAGATGGCGTCTTCCCTCCCTGCTCATTTTCTTATCCTTTATTTTTTGAGAAAAGATTTTACTATGCATTCTAGCTGGCTTTGAATTTGCAATGCTTTTGCCTCTGCCTCTCAAGTGCTGAGATTACAAGTATGAACTCATACTAGACTTGATTTCCAGTTGTTCTAAACCTGCCAGCAGAAGAGTACTGGTGAATCTATGGTCCTCTTCTTTGTACGCTGCCCTCCTGTGGGGTGGCAAGACCCTGTGTAGTTGCCTTTCTTCCCTTCCTCTGCTCCTAGAACCGACCTCTGCCCTTGATCCTGTCATTAAGCTTGCTCCAGCTTCCTTCTCCCTGGCTGCCGGTGGGGACCTGGCTCAGTATTCCTCAGGTTCTCCTTTGTTCTTTGCATGGGCATTTCCTCAGTCCTCAAAAGTCTCTCCCTCTGGGGGCTGGGAAGTTGGCTCAGTGGTAGAGCGCTTGCCTTGCATGCATGAGGCCCTGGGTTCGATTCCTCAGCACTACATAAGCAAAAAGAAAAAAAAAAGCTGGAAGTGGCGCTATGGCTCAGGTGGTAGGTCACTAGCCTTGAGCTGAAGAGCTGAGGGACAGTGCTCAGGCCCAGAGTTCAGGCCCCACAACCGGACCCAAAAAAAAAAAAAAAAAGTCTCTCCCTCTGTTCTCACAGTTCTGAAAACAGAATCAGGAGCCTCCTGGAAAAGGTTTGAATCCCAGATCTGTGACATAACTTCGGCATGATCTTGGCAAGTTGCTTAACTTCTCTGAGCTTCAATTTCTTGATTTGTAAGCTAAGGATAATAGCATTGTCTAATGTGTAAGTAATAGTACTATCTAATGCTTACACATTTAATGCTCAAATCCTAGTATGTAATAGGGCTCCTTAGAGCTTTGTGTGTGACTATCACCGTTATAGTATCTAGACAATACATCTAAGAATCAAAGACAAGTGTCCAGAGTACTGTTTTTACTAGCTTTTTTGATGGTACTAGGGTTTGGCTTCAGGACCTTGAGCTTGCTAGGCAGTTAGCTCCATCCCTGAGCCATAGCTCTGGTCCTTTTCTTGTACTGGTTATTTTGAGCTCAGGACTTTTTGCCCCTGTTCATAATTGGACTGTGATTCTCCTATTTTGTTTTTCCTGAGGTAGCTTGAATAACAGGCATGTGCCACCACACACAGTCCAGCTTCTTCTGTTGAGATGGAATCTCCAAAACTTATTTTTACTAAGGCTGTCCTTGAGCCATGATCCTCTCAATCCAGGCCTCCAGAATAGCTAGGTTTACAGGTGTGAGCCACCAATGCCAGCTTTTGCTAAGTTTTATAGCTGAGTTTCCTTCTTCAAAAGTCAAAGGGGTTGGTTTACAAAGCAGAATGTCAGTAACAATATCCATATTAAGGGCCTAATTGTCTTCTGTAGGGGTTAAAGTTTTAGAGGTAAATTTCTCCATTAAAATTCTGGGGAAACTGGGCACTGGTGGCTCATGTCTATAATCCTAGCTACTCAGGAGGCTGAGATCTGAGAGTTAAGGTTTGAAGCCAGCCCAGTCAGGAAAGTTCAGGAGACTCTTACCTCAATTGATCACCAAAAAAGCCAAAAATAGAGCTGTGGCTCAAATGGTAGTGTGCCAGCCTTGAGGGAAGAAAAGGGAGCTCAGGGACAGTGCCTAGGCTCTGAGTCCAAAAAGTTAACAAAATCCCAGAGAAGTCTTGTCAGTTTGAATACAAGCTTTAAAATTTATTTATTTATTTAGTTGGTTGTGGGGCTTGACTCTGGGCCTGGGCTCTGTCCCTCATCTCTTCAGCTCAAGGCAAGTGCTCTACCACTTAAGCCACAGCGCCACTTCTGGTTTTCTGGTGGCTTATTGGAGATAAGAGTCTCATGAACTTTCCTGCCCGGGCTGGCTTTGAACTAGGATCCTCAGATCTCAGCTTCCTGAGTAGCTAGGATTACAGGTGTGAGCCACCAGTGCATGGCAAAGCTTTAATTTTTATAACTGTGCAAATCTTCTCAAAGAAAGACTCAGGCTGAGTTTGGTGGTTTATGCCTGTAATCCTAGCTACCTGAAAGGGAGAGGCAGAAGAATCTCAGTATGACCTCAGTATGAGCTCAGTATAAGGTTAATTGGGGCAAAAGGTTAGCAAAAGTATATCTTAAAGAATAAGCCAGGTAAGGTGGCACAGACTTGTAATTCCAGCTACATGGCAGGTGAAAATAGGAGGATCATAGTCCAAAGGTGGCCTCAGGCAAAAGTGAGACCCTATCTGAGAAATAATCTAAAGCACAAAGGGCCGGGGTATGGTTCAAATGGTAGAGGACCTGTGCAGCAAGCATCTGGCAAAACAAACAACAACAACAAAAACCCCAACAAAAGCCAAACAAACTCAAATCTGACACCAGATTGCACATTTTATAGCTTGTTTCTGGACCACACATCTGTGTGGTCTTCCAAAGAAAATGGCTCTCCCTGCTTTGTCAGATCTTTGTTTCTTGGTTGTTTTGCTTTATTTTCTTTTTATGAAGAAACGTGTCTGCTTAAGACTCTGACTTCACCTCAACAGATTCTATGGGGACTTGCATTCATTCCTTCAGACTTGCCAGGCTTCCCAGGCAGAGCAGCCTGGTCCTTGCAAATAAGACTTAAGGCTCTTCAACTTGCCTGTTCTCTTCCACTCCTCAGCTGCAGTGCGGCTGCATGTTGAAAGCATGATTTTATGTGCCGGCAGCCAATAAAATAATCATGGAGAGATAAATGGATCTCTGTGCCTTCAGGAATAGAAGTTCAGTTTTGAGTGACATTGGATGCGAACCTGGTTCTGGGCTGGACCAGAATCGTCCAGCTGTTCTTTCATCATGGATCCAGCGAGCCAGCAGCACATCTGTGCATTCTTGATCCTGCCTCTAACATTTTCTTCTTAATTCCCCCGATGGCCTCAGTGAAAGTTCCCGGCAGAGATTGATTGCAGGCCATGACCCAAATTTGTAACTGGCCACAAAACACTGTAAAACAAAGTTCACCGAATACCTTCCAGCTGATTGTGAGTGACTTTTGAAAATGATCTGATGATGTTTTCCTCCTTTCTTTTTAATTTTTTTCCTATTTAAAAGTATGTCTAAAAAGGACTTTGTGCCAATCTCTGATTTCTGTAACATCATCTGCAAAGCATGACAATTGGGCTGAGGGGACCCCGGCCTATTGGTTGAAGTGAAAGGAGCCAGTTGGTTTCTCTTTGTTGGGGAAGAAGACCAGAGTTGGAGGTCATAGCAAGCAGGAGGGAGGGGGTAGGGGGCGCAGAGACCTGGGTTCTAGAAATTCTTGGAAAATTTCTTAGTCATCTCCATGAGGATTTTCCTCACTTTCCAACTACAGATGAGTGTTTTTCAAGCTAAGTCTTTGTAGAACCCTGGAAACCTTTCTGAAAAATAATAAAGCTTTTCCAGGTCTGCAGAATAAATGGAAATTATTTGAGAGATGCTTCTCCATTCCAAGTGGTGTGTGTGTGTGTGTGTGTGTGTGTGTGTGTGTCTTGCTATGGATGAAACCCAGCCTTATACTTGAGCCATGCCCCAGTCCCTTTCGCTTTTTATTTTATCTTTTTTAGATAAGCTTGTGTGGGGCTGAGCTCAGACTTCAGATTCTCCTACCTCAACCTCCTGCATAGCTGGGATTATAGGTGTGTGTCACCGCTCCTGGCTTTCCCATCTCTATTTCAAGCTTTCCTCGTACATTTCTCTTATACCTTTGATACTTACTACTGGCTAAAACTGAACAAGAGCATCAAGCATACTAAAGAAAAAAATCAGAAATGTGGCTTGAAAAGTTACTTCCCTCTGCTGTCCTGAATACATATAATTGATTCATATTTTTGTTTTTGGTCTGGGAAGCTGTTCCTGGTTCATACTGTAGAATAGGATTCAGGCCAGTACAGGGCATCTGCTGGTTGTTCTTTCCAGGAGTCTGCTGCAACAAGAAAGGGGAAAGCTGGGCTGGGACGTATCTCACTAAGGGAGCTGTGAGGGAGGGCTGGCAATCAATGCTGGGGGAGGAGTGGGGTTCTCTTAGTCTTCTCCCCAAATTTCTTTTGTGTATCTCCAGCATGGGGCTTTGCAGGAGCTAGCAGCAGGCCTTGGTGTCATTGAAGCTAATGGTTCTAGCAACCCAAGGAATGGGTCTCTCCAGTCCCCTTGGTCCCCTTGATAACCCTTGGCACTAGCAGGTTGGTACAGACTCTGGCTGTGTTCAGCTAGCTGGGGCCTTGGCATGGAAACCCTGGTGTCAGACACTGCCAGGATCTGTGAAACCACCACAGGACTTTGAGCACTGGAAGTCCCACTGTGGCCGTCACAGGAACCCCAGACAGGAGGTGCGGAAAGGAAGAAGCACAAAGGGAACCACAGAGCCACTTTTGAAGGACAGCCTGGTGAGAATTGAAATTCAGAATGATGTGCTGGACTTGGAAGTACAGGTTGAGTGGAGAGCAAAGGAAGATGGAGGCAGGGAGACCAACCAAGAGGAGGCTGTTTACCACAGTTTGCTCTGTGATTCCTACTTAAGTTCTAAGCAGGGATCATAACAAGACTTGAGCAGACACCATGTCCTGTTGAATGGATGGCTCATCTAAGCACTGAAGAATGCTTGTACAGCAAGTGAGTCCCAACACGCTTGCTCTGAGTTTGGGCCATACATCCATGGACTTGTACCAGAGTCTACACACTGTATAAAATCAGGGAGCAGGGACAAGTAAAACTGTCCCAGATGAAGAAAGTACCTTTCCATTGTGGATGGGTGATGAATAATGACATCTGTCTCTTGTCCAAAAGCTATGTGTGTCCTGATCTGTCGCACTCTCTCACCATGTTTTCTTACTTGGAAAAGGAGGTTTTGAAAATATGATGAAGGCTCTTGATGGGAGTGAATTCTCCGGGTTTATCTGGTGGGCCAAATGCAATCCAAGGGTCATTGTAAGACAGAGGCGGGGAATCAGGGTCTAAGGAGGTGACATTTGAGGCAGGCAGAGGAAGGGACGGGGGAGCGATGACACAGCTGAGTTGGACTGATGAGGACTAGCGAGCCTTAGACGCTGGAAAACTCCAAGAAACAGATGGTCCCCAAAACTGACTGTGATTATTTTGTGTGTGTGGGGTCGGTCATGTGGGCCTGAACTCTGGGCCTGGGTGTTGTCCTTGAGCTAAAGAGCAAGTGCCCTACCACTTGAGCCATAGCGCCACTTCTGGCTTTTTTCTGTTTATGCTGAGGAATCGAACCCAGGGCCTCATGCGTGCAAGGCAAGCACTCTACCACTGAGCCACCTTCTCAGCCCTAGACAGGCATTATGCTGCTCCAAGATACATTCCCAGCCCTTTTGCCCTCTGGTTATTTCTGAAATAGGATCTTTATTTTTTCCTGTTGGCTGACCTGGACCCCTATTTTATTTTTACCCTTACCACTCTGGCTGAAATGATACTACCATGCTCAGCTTTTTCTGTTGAGATGAAGTCTCATAAAGCTTTTTCTTTCTTTGCTTGGGCTGTCCCAGAACCATGTTCTTCCTGATCTCAGCCTCTTAAATAACTAAGATTGTAAGTATAAACCACTGGCAGTCACCTTGTGATCTACTTTTTTTCTTCAACTTTCTATTTTGGTAAATTTTCCACCCTTCCAATGGCAAATATGAGTCAAATAATAAACAGACCTGGCATATGGCATTCAGATCCTTGAGCCTTCTAATCATTTATGTGAGCATCTTCTTCTGATGCCTTGAGGAAGAGGGCAGGCCAGAGGCCTGTACGAGGTCCTAACTTGAGATTTGTCTGGTTGCTTCCTTATTCTTCTTTTGCCTTTCTTGTCAACTATCTAGTGTATCTGAAGGCTTCAGTTATACACTTTGGGCTACAATCCCACAAGAGATGCTATGTACTTGATGTCATAGCCCATAATTTGCAACCAATCCATTAGACTATTTTCTCTGTTAAAAACTCTTCCTAGGACCAAAACAACAGCCATGGTGTGGGGTTCAGAGGCATCAGGGGAATGAACGATTCCAGGATACTGAATTGCTGCTAAGGAATACAACTTCCAGGAAATACTTAAATTCAAGGCGACTTGTTTGCCAGCTTTATGGAATGGAGCAGAGACCCAGGTCAACCCCACGGGAGGACAAACAATAGGAAGACCTCATAAATTACCTAGAATGAGTTCAAAAGAAACGAGCAGGTTCAATTTCAATAGACCTTTCCTAGCTAGGTGTACCAACACTTGATTGTTTAGACATAAAAATACATGACACCCAATCTGTTTACCCATGGTCCATCCATATTACCTGGGCAGGTCATTCATCAGCTTGTCAATGTAAATGGATTTCTGTAGATAGCAACTCTAACATGCAGAAGACTCTTGAGAGGGACCAAGTAGAACCAGATATAAGAAAAAGGCAGACTGTCCAGGGTCTTGTTGAGGGGACTGTTTTTTGACCACTGCTGCCTTAACTTTCTGTCTAAACTATTTCCATTTTAATCTAGAATCATAATTACCACAATAATAATGAAGCATGCTCAGGGGTTTATCATCAAAATCTCTTTAGGTGAGAATTCTAAAGTTGTCATTAATTTCTTGGCCCATGACTGAATTGCATTTTGCATATGTGGTACGTGAGTGTGTGTGTGTGTGTGTGTGTGTGTGAGAGAGAGAGAGAGAGAGAGAGAGAGAGGGAGGGAGGGAGGGAGAGAGAGAAGTGTTCTATGCATTTTATCTAAGCCTTGCTTTCTTATATTAAAGTATTGACCACCTCACAGAAACCAAGCCAATCCTTAGGTTTAGGAGACTTTCAAGAGATTATAAATTTTGATTTCAGTTTTCCAATGTCTGACCAGTTCTGAGGCACTCTGTGTGATCAGGAAGATAGGTGTGTGTGTGTGTGTGTGTGTGCGCGCGCGCGCGCTCGCGCACCAATCCTGGGGCTTGAATTCAGAGCCCGGATACTGTCCCTGAGCTTCTTTTGGTCAAGGCCAGCACTCTACCACTTGAACAATAGCTTTTTGGTGGTTAATTGGCGATAAGAATCTGCCCTGGCTGGCTTCAAATTGCAGTCATCAGATCCCAGCCTCCTGAGTAGCTAGGATTATAGGCATGAGCCACTGGCGTCAGGCAGAAGATAGTATTGTGAGAACATACTGTAATATGTAATGAGAAACTCCCCTCTTTCCTTCTCTCTCTCCCTCATTATCTTCCTCCCCCTACCTCAATTTAGGTCCTTCCCTTCCCTCTATTCCCCTGCTCTATTCCTCTCAATTTCAGTAGATCCTAGTAAAAAAAAAATGTTGCTTAAATAAGCATGCTTTGGGTAGAGTCTATATATTTTACCACGTGGGAAAGAAGACAGAAAGGAGAAACTTCCTCAAAGTCCATGGATGACAGCATATTCTTCACTTACTGCACCACTCTTCAGTATGAATTAAAGACATGGCGAGTGTATGAATGGCTATCGCTTGCTTAATGAGAACACCAGATGCCCCCATGAAGGAAATGTAAAGAAAGCAAAACCCTTGTAAAACTTTTATATATTATCCCTTTCACCAAAATATGAAAAACAGATTAGAAGGGGAAAGCAAAAGTCATTCTATAAATAAATTTGAAGAAACACTGAACCGAAAGGAGACACTTGTTTAAATACAATGTCCAAGAGAGAAAAATCGTCAAATAAACAAGAATCTACCCTTTCAACTGCACAGCTCAAACAGTTTTGTGTGGCTAAGCTCTAAGGCAGAATTGTCTTCCTGCCTGCCCTCTGATAATGCCTTTCTGAACTCCATCTTGGCTGGTGATTACATTTGCTAGGCATAATAAATAAGAGGAGCTAGAGCTTTCCTGCAAAGACATCTAGACTTTATAAAGACATTTTTATCAAGTGTCTATTGAGATCTGTACATTTATGTTTGGCCTAGATTTTGAGTTACTTGTTGCTTTTCTTAGTCTGTGTTATTATTATTATTTTTCCTTCTTTCTCTTTCAGTGCGGCTTGGATTATCGCTGTTCTCAAATCATAAACAATTTGCCATTTGTGGAGTTGTCATTGAACTATTGAGAGAAAAGTGCCTGCAGGCTAGCAACTTCTGTCAAAGCCTGGCTAACAATCTGAGCCTACAGAGCCGGCGCCTCCTACACCCAGCAACAAGAAATACACAGTAAGTGTAAACAGGGAATAAATGCAGGCGATTTAAACTCAATGCTTTAAGAAAAATTACACTTTGCCGTTCTTGGAAGAAAATAATTAAAAGCCCAACAGATCAGCACAACTCCAGAGACATACTGTTGTCTTTGATTTCATGGTCTGTTTCTAAGAACCACAGATGGATTTGAACCTGTAGCATTGGATAAGAAAGCTGGGAAGGCAGGGTAGGTTATAAAGCCTTGGTCTGGACTAAGTATTAAGGATTCCATCCTTTACAATTGTCTTCCCTTGGATAAACCACTCAGAGTTTCTGAGTGGTCTCTGTCAGGAGATGAAGAGAACAAGTCTGATCCTCTCAGCCAGTCCCTGCCTGGAGCTCTGTCTAGGATCAGGGGAGATTTTCCAAGAGCTCTGTATCCCTATCATGCTCTTGCTTGGTTTTTGTTTTGTTTTGTTTTTTGTTTTTTTTACTGGCTTTGATGTTGGTCTCATCTCCATCTGACTTGAACTCTTGGCCTTGTGCCTTTGTGACCTGCTCGTCCTGGCCGTGTCCTGGGAGTGGTGTTTACCCAGCTTCTCCAGGGCAGCCACACTGCCTCCTCGCACTCTGGGCTCCCATCGCCATGCTTGGTCCCTGTGCTTCAATCACAGGGAACTGCACACCTCAGCTCCTAGGCTCACGCCCCACCCCTACTCTGTTGCTTGGCTCCTTCCAGCCCTGTAGGAGGGTGGCTTGGCAGCACAAGGCAACATGGATCAAGTCCTTTCCCTGACCCCTACGTACCACTTCCCTCAGCCTCAGAGCCCAATGGGGCAGGCAGGTTCAGTCATCTTACCCTCACTAAGGAAGAAACTAGGCACAAAGATGCTCTTTCCCTTCTCAACGCCACAGGTGGCATGAGGGATAGCGCTGGGACTTGAATGGAGACCAAGGATCAACAGTTCCCCAGGTAAGGTCCAATAGTAAGCTGAGTGGAAGGATGGCTATGTAAACACATGGGTGGGGAGATGTCTCAAATACTGTTGAATTTGTGTCGAGTGCTCTGGGTACTGGCAGAAATGACAGGCAAGGGTACCTGGCTTAGTGGGGACAGACAGATGTGCACATTGGTGATTAACCTCAGCCATGGGTGGGGTGCAGAGAATAGAGCCACAGTCTGGTCCACATCCAGGGTACAGAAGGAAAGTATACCCTGGGGGTCCTGAGCAGGCTGGGAACTTGCAAGTTGAAGGAGAAGAGACTTCCAGGCTGAGGGAAGAGCTGTGAAAAGACACTGGGCTGTCAGGTAGGGGATCTGGGGATGAGTGGCAGAAATACAGTTGGAAGCCAGGTAGAGCTACTGGCTGAGACCCTGGACTTCATAAGCAAAAGCCCTGAATTTGAGCCCTTAAGAACTAGGATGTGTCCCAAAGTTCTTCGAAGGAGGAGGCCTGCTAAGGAATACATAAAGAAGAGGTAGCATCCTGGGCATTCATTTTAATGGAAGATTTTAGATTAAAACCATTTATCTTCCTGAATAGAAAGCAAGATGGATCAGTAGATAATGAAGATGTATTTGAATTTCAGAAGATATTTGGGATGTCAAGGAAATTCAAAGCAGACAGCTTCAGGCTCCTGCTCCATAGCTCCCTAACTTTAGAGAATACGGTGGCAAGTTCTGAGGGGCAAGGGTGGAAAAGGAGGAGACAATGGAGGTTGTTTGCAGGACAGTGACATAGCTGGATTGATTTTGCAGAGTGATAGTGCTGGTGATTGAGAAGAGGAGGGATGGGAGGGATTTTGTTATTAGAAGTCTGGAGACCACTTAGGAAGCCACGGCAGGAACTAGGGAAGGAGCAGATGGGACAAACGGGGTCATTACTGAGTGGACAATCTCATTTCATCCAGAAGTAATGCAAAGGGAAAGGAACATTTGCTTTGGAGTGAGAATACTGAGACTTGAACCCCTGACACTGACTAGCTGTGTGACCTTGGGCAAATCCCTCAGATTGTCTGAGTTTCATTTTTTTTCCCATCGTCTAAAGAAGGTGAATGATACCTGTCTTGTGCACCTCTAAGAGTCACTTTCTGGGATTACTTGCGGTAGCTTCCCGGAGAGCACTGTGCAAACAGCTTGAACATCACTGGTGGGGTTTACAGGGAACAGAAGGTCAAAGATCTTTCTGCTTGGCGGGCTTAGGAAGAAGAAGCAATTGTCATTCCCCACCCCCATCCCCTATTCAGCAGCTGTAGCTGTGGATCGATTGCAGCCAGGCTAAATAAACAAACAGCAAAAAAAAAAGGTAGTCATACATGATCAGCAAAATGGTCCAAATGATGTCATCCATCAAGATGGACATCACAATTTGCCAACTATTTTCTCATAAATCAAACCATGGTCCCTCAAGGAAGAGGGGCAGGGCTGGAGGAGCCAAGCATGGCAGTGCTTATCGGTGAACCAGACGTGGGGAAGCATTCCCTTAAGGATAGAGTAATTATTTTCACTGGATGGGAAATAAAGAGAGGCGCCATGGGAGGGGGAGCTGGAGAGTATCCGCCTCACTTCATTACTACTCTCCAGGCAGAGGACGCAACATATGCTTCTCATTGGGAAGCCAATAATTTTGAATCCTGGGACAGGTGAAAACTTAAATGACATTTGCAAACCTTGATTTATTTCTCTGCTTAACTCCGGAACATGCTGGAAACTCAACTCTCTAAGTTTTCATAGATTAGTGGTCAATGTCAAGTATTTTCAATGACATGTTCAAGCGTTTCCTGTCCCTATCAGTTAATTAAATATTTTTTCAGTACTAATCTCTTCATATTGGAATGGTTTTCCTCCTTTCGGTTATGGGTTTGGAAAACAACGAGATGAAGTATGTGCTTTATTGCAAACAAAATAACAAAAATAATAATTAAGGAAAAAAAAAGAATACTTTTCTCCCCCATGTGCTATTTGACTTGCTGGAAATCTCATTAAAAGTTATTTACGAGCTGTTAGGGGTCCCATAAGGATTACACCTAATTCAGTCTGTAAAGCTTTTGAGTTTCTTTTACTTGGAGGGCCTCCTTCCCCATTATTCTACTTTCGTTTGCACCCAAATAAATACTGGAGATTAACTTCTTGGCAGAAGGGGTTCCTTGCTCACTAGTCTCATATCACCAAGTAAAGAGTGGGTCCTCCTCTCCTTTCTGCTGAACTCACTCTGATAGGGCCAGGGTTGAGAGGTCAAGTTTGTAGCCATTGATAAATTAGTGTCCGTGTTATTCTACGTGTTACAGTGGAGGTGGTGGAGCTAAAGGTGCCATTCGCATCTCTGGGGTTGGAGACTCCACAACTATGCAGTTAGGCCTAATTGACCATCCTATTCCTTTTTCCTCCAATTCCCCCTGGAAGAAGAAAGCAGAATTGTGTCAGAATGAGTAATTTCATAAGTCCCGTTAGATGCCCTCTCTGCCATTTTCTCCCCCATTTTCCAGAACTTGTCAGGCAGCAAGCCTGAACGTCCAAATTTAGCCGTGCTTTGTTCTGCCTTGTTTTCATTTTCTTCCTTCAGTACTGACAATTGAACTCAGGGCCTTGGATTGCTAGGTAAGGGCTCTACCTTGATCTACACTTCCAGCTCTTTAGCTTTTCATTTTTCACTTAAGGTCTACAGGTAATTTTTGCCCGTGCTGGCCTTGAAACTTAATCCTCCTGCCTCCTTGACAGAAAAGCTGGTAGAACAGCTAGGCATCCTCATGTCCCATTTGTTGTCGAGATAAGATCTCCTTAGCATCTGCTTAGGCTAGCCTTGACCGGTGCTTCTCCTCTGTCCCGAAGTAGATGGAGATTACAGGTGTGAGCCACCATTTTTGGTCTCAGCCAAGTTTTTAAATAAAACATCCTAAATGGAAATGTATTTAGTTTCCAAAAGATCTGCTTTGTGTTTGTATTTCTGGAACACAGAGATGAATGTAGTCACAGATATAAAATTGGCATAAAAATAAGGACATCCATTGGATCACATTTGTAATCCTAGCTACTTGAGAGGTTGAGACCTGAGGATTGTAGTTCAAAATCAGCCTGGGTAGAAAAGTCTATGAGATGCTTATCTCCAGATAACCACCAAAAGGTTGGAAGTGGAGCAGTGGCTCAAGTGGTAGAGCCCTACACTTGATTACAAAAGCTCAGGGACAGTGCTTTAGCCTAAGTTCAAGGCCCAGGACTGGAACCAAAAAATAAAAAATAAAAGAATATTACTGGACTGGGGCCATGGCTTAAGTGGTAAAACACTTGCTTCAAAAGCCAGAGGCTCTGGGTTCAGTCTCTAATAGTGTCAATAAAACAAAATGAAAACCAACAAAAAACACACCTAAGGACATTGCTGCCATAAATATCAGGTGTACGATATCAATGAAGTGTCGATGGTATTATTATCCCAGTTCTGCTATCCTTTCTGCTAAAGTCTTAGGCTCAAGCCTTGCTCACTTCTCATATTTGTCATTGAAGCACAGGTCACCAATAACCCTGCCTCCAGACTGAGACAGCTGAGATGAGACATCATTCTAATGATGGCGTTGTGGCCTGTCTCATCCTTACCCCTTCAATCTCAAAGCATTTCCAAGTAAAGATACTGAAATCTCACCCTGTACCTCTTTCTGGTCAAGAGTCAGTCTTGCCAAAAGCAGATGAACAGTAAGGCAGTAGCTGCATGCTTTAGGAAAGAGCTTGTTTTTCCTTAATCACAACCATCTGAAGAATTTTAACATTTCTATTCTTTATGGGATTCTATAGAAGAGGCCAGTTTGATTTTTGAAGCATTGTTTAAACATCTTGAGTAATATTGTCAGTTCCCAAACAAGAAATCCCTCTTGGGCTATACAAGGAAAAGCATGTAGCTTCACTGTGGATATAGTCTGGTACCATGGATCTCTGTACTTTAAAAAAAAAAGTGATCCTATCTTCCCCACCGCCAGAATTATTATTTGTGTGTGTGTTTTTTAAATGTCAAGTCAGGTGTCATTGGCTCATGCCTGTAATACTAACTACTCAGGAGGCTGAAAACTGAGGATTGCGGTTCAAAGCCGGCCCAGGCAGGAAAGTTCATGAGATTGGTATCTTCAATAAACTACTCAGGAAAAGCAAGAAGTAGAGCTGTGACCCAAGTGGTTGGGTGCTAGCTTTAAGCACAGAGACAGCACCCAGGCTCTGAATTCAAGCCCCAGGACCAACAAATAATATTTTAAAAAATTGTCTTAATGATTTGTAAGTGGACCTAATGTAGCTTGAGAACTACTACTGTGGAAGAAGGAAGGATGTCTCCATCCACTCCCTGAATTTCAGCTCTGATTCTCCCTCTGAGTCTTTACTTCTTACCCATCACTCCCAGAAGAGGGAAATGTCTTTCCCCCTTCTTACCCCTCCATGGGATAGAAAGATGTTGGAGTTCTCATCTCTATTACTGTGGACACAGTCTTGTTGGAAACAGGGTCTGTGGAGGATGATTAAGTTAAAACAAAGCCTTAGAGTGTGTCCCTATAAAAGGAACAGATTTGGACCCAGAGACAGACAGACAGACAGACAGACACACACACACACACACACACACACACACACACACATACACACATACCACGGAGGAGCTCTCTTCTGCAAGAGGCGGTAATCTCTAGTGGTTATGTGGGTGGAAATGAAAAGTAGAATAATGGGGAAGGGGGTCCTCCAAGTAAAGAGGACCATGTAAAGAGGAAGGCAGAGCTTGGGTGATGGCTCCTGAATCACAGGAATCTCAAAGATGGCTGGCAAATCCCCAGGACTAGGAGAGACTGCCATGGCTCAGATCATCCCTCATGGTCTTGGAATAACCAGCCATGCTAACACCTTGACCTTGAACATTTGGACTGAAGAACTGTGAGACATTAGACTTCTGGTGTTTAAGCCCCCAGTTTGTGATACTTTGTGACTGTGGCCCAGGAAACATACATGTAATGATTTAATCTAATACAAACTTGATCCACAATCAGATGATACCTACTGACCCCAGCCCTCAGCTTGACCACATTTGGTCCATCTTAAAGTGACTACATTATCCAATCTAATTAGCTCTCATTGTAGTAAAACAAGGACCTGGTCTGGTGGTTCTGATCTGAGCTCTGGAAGAAAAGTATTATTTGCACAAGAGTGAGAGGATGCAAAGATGGAAGCAAAGAAATTCCAAGATGAGAATATGTTAGTAGTGACTCAGGGAGTGTGATCGAAGGCAAGAAGGGACAGCTTCTGCCCTCAACTCAGTAAATATCTCCTGTGAGTGCTATACTCAAGACTCTGTGTGCGTGTGTGTGTGTGTGTGTGTGTGTGCGCGCGCGCGTGCGCACACACAGATGTATGTGTGGTATGTGTTTGGGGTTAGGCCAAATTGAAAATAATAGAAATAACAGCACAGATGTATAGAGATCATACTCTGAATGAAGCGCTGTGCCAAATCATTTTTTCCAGGAAAACTACTTATTATATTTACTGATTTATTTTTAATTTTATTATCAAGGTGATGTACAGAGGGATTACAGTTACTTAAATAAGATAGTGATTACATTTCATGTCTATCTTGCTATGTGCCAAATTTTAATCACCCATCACCCAAGAGACAGATGGACCATAGAGACCATTATTATTCCCATTTCACAGATAAGAAAAATAAAGCCTGAAGATGAGTCAGACCCCCATGCACATGCCACCACCACATACCACTGCTCACTTCCTGGTACCTCAGGTTCAGTTCTAAGGAGGGATGTGGATGGAAATGGTAGATAAAGACAGACTTGAAGCAGATGAACTTCTTTGTTTGACGGGTGCAGAGATACTTCTGGGGCTAACGCACCCTAGGGGCCTCCATCTGTGTGGGGACACAAGGCTACACCCTCCCTGTTTCTACTTGCAGTCCCTGCTATTGGATCTGGATAGGACAGAGAAATCCAGCAGGATTGAAGCAGGCTGAAATCCAGCTTTGCTCTTCTACTCAAGGGAAGGAAACATGAAAAGTGTCCGTGTATGAGCAGCATTTGCAATGTAATCTGTGCATTCTGAGCCAAGTTGCTGTACACGCTCTGGGGAGAATTACAAATAAATGACGAAACGGTTTTCAGACATGGCTTATACCTAATTAATCATGAAACTTGCAGAACAAAGAAAGCATTGCTTCAAAGTTTTCATCGTTTTCCTTATTAAGAGGAGAAGGTGGAGGGAGGGGTGGCGAAATCTCCATGCCCCATAATGGAACCACTATGCACTTTCCATTTCGGGGGAAGAAGCTCCTCATCTTCCTTGCTCTGCAGCCTCTGAACTCTTACATCCATAGTACTTTATGTTAAGTATTTCCATGTGAAAGGAACTGCAAGTTTCCTGAGCATGAAATACTCCGTAGCCTTTCGTGTGTCTTGATCCTTTAGCCCAAACAATACCGGTTTGGAGATTATAAGGTTGCCAGACATTTCTCAAGTCCTTGTGAGGTTGTGTTGTAGGGCTCTCATGTCAGGTTCCTATGCCTCTGCCATCCAAGGACAGCTGTGTGTACCACCTACAGCGAAGGCACAACTCCAAAGCCTAGACTTGGTGCTGGGCTTGTGTTATTGGTGAAATGAGAATAATAATAACAGACAAGTCACCCATTTATTTGTAAAAATTCAGCAAAATAATGCCACAAAACACTTAGCCTAGGGCCTGGAGCATAACTGTTCAACAATGAAATGTGTGTCTAAATCTTTCCAGTATGTTTTCCCTTCTTTCCCTAGTCATGGGCTTGACAGAGTTGGCCATTTTGCTTCACCAGCCAAGACATGGCCTTAAGCTCTTTCCCACCAGCAACAGATAGGGAGCTCCGTAGCCAGTGTTCATTGCTGCTGCAGAAAACCATCACTATGTTATTTCTCCCAATGTTTCCCACAGTCCCTCAACGAGCTAGGCATTAGGAACTGGAAATGTCTTCACCACAAAGCGTATCACTTGTATATTGCAAGGATTTGGACATGCGGATCAGACTACTTGGATGCAGATCCTCCCCTCCCTTTCATTGAAAAGGAAGCAAAAGGTGGACTCTATCAAAGCTGCCATGAGTAAAAAAATCCCTGCTCCGCACACGTGTGAAGAATGCAATTGGAAATAGAACGTGGTTGAGAATTACACTGTGTGGCGGTGAGCATCTTCCATGTGTCCTATGGGATGCGGTCTCTTCCCAGCCTGTAGCAAGGCATCCACAACCAGAATGGCTGCTAAGAGCTGCTGCCTTGGATTTGAGGCAGAAAAATGCCCAATGGTGGTACAGCCAGGGGCCACACTATAACCAGACAGTACTACAAAGCTGACTGCCTTCCTGTGGATGCAGAGCGCCCATCTTTCTCAAAAATTCCTTCAGGAGTTCTGCTTGAATTAGCCACCTTGAAAATAATAAAGGAGAAAATAATTGAGCTAGACTTGGCACCTACAATGTACTTGGCCAAGTACATTACAGGTAAGGAAACTAAGGCCCAGGGAGTGAAGGTAATTTGCCAAGGTCACCAAGCTAGTTAGTGGTAGTGATTTTAGTCTCCTCTTTGCCTGCCTTTTCTATTAAATTCTCCCAATGAAGCAGAAAGGTAAACTTAGAGCACATAACCATATGTGCTGGCATTGAACTTGCCTTGTGGTTGGGGCTTTGGAAGTTTATAGTTGTGACGCAGGCATCACATTTTTCTCTTCCCATCTCCATTCTTATCCCAGTCCTTGCCATAACCTGGTGAATCAATGTTTGTAAACTGCATCAAAAGTGAAATGCTCTATGCTCAGAATGGTCACGGGTTTGTGCTCATCGACCAGAATTTCTAAGGGGGGAAAGGGACCAAGACAGTTGACCTTGACTTTGGCTCCTGTGTAACAACTCTGTGCTGTTGTGCATGCTGATGCCCTTAGTTTCTGTCCCCTCCTGGATGCCTTCAGAGATTAAATTCAGATGCATTGGATGATGTGGGGTGAAAGCCGACTTGTGTGGTTTACCTTACATCTGATATTTCTCCATGTCTGATCATCCTCACCTCCTGGCCTCTTAGGATGGGCAGTTGGCTGATACCATCTGCTTTCAAAACTGTAGACTCCCTGGCGCTTCTCTAGAGGGAAAGGTCAGCTAGCTGTATGACAGGAAGCCAGAAGCATGGACAGCATGTGTACATTGCTACCATCTTTTCTCTGAAACCCAGGAGCGTGCCCATCTCTGGTCACCCAACTTGCAACAGCTTCTGTGGAGACAGACTCACATAACACCATGCTGTTCTTGGTATACCTCCAGCCTATCTGCAGAGCATCCCTTGAGCCTAGAACTTGGCCCTCCCATTTCTCAAAAGCTAGTCAGTGGCCATCTGTGGTAATGAAAGCAGCTTGGACTGCAATGCTCACTTCCCAGTGGAGATGCTGTAGGCCTGAGTCAATGATATGATACAGTAAAGGATACTTTGTACAAAACATGAAGAAGTGAATTAAATATAACTTGAAGGTTTCTATTGTTGTACCTTAATGAAAACACAGGCTGGGGCGCACCATTTGTGAATGTGTTACCCAAGGAAGTGTTAGCAAAGTTGCTCATAAAGCTGCCAATCTGGGTTTACCATTGTATCCAAACACTGTTCAATTCTGCCTAGATGCAGAGTGAGGTCTATTCACTTTATCACAGATGCTGGTGGGGTTTCTTTAAAACACATGCAAGAAAGACACTTGGGTTTGGCACCAAAATGTCTTGTGGTAAAGAAGGAAAAAAAATCTAAAAGTATTTAAAAAATATATCAAGGTGGAAAAAGCCAAATGTGAAGACTTGAAGTCAGGCTAACACCAGCACTGCGTTGGAACATGGAGCGATGGCAAAAGGGAAGAGCAAAGGCCTTTCTCCATGGCGGCAGACAGACGTGAGCAATTGAACAGTTCACACCCTCTCTGTTGTCCCTGTCATGAGATTTGTAGGTCGTTCTCAGCCAGCCGCTGGGGCTAAAGGGCACAGGTCGTGACCTACTGATTTACCAAAGTATGATCAACGCACACAAATTATAGGCGTAAGAGAGTCCTGACAACTTCAATATGATGCGCAATGAGCGCAATTATTTGTGACATGTGAAACCAGTGTGAGACCGTAATTCTGTCACTGCGTGACAAGGCATTATTAGCCAGGGCAGGCAGCGGCTTGAACCAGGAGCAGCTGGAGGAGAGGAGGGGAAAGAGAAGGCTCGGCAGGCAGCGGGGAGGCCCTGGGAAGGCTTTCTCAGCCAGAGTGGCAGACAGCACCGGCTGGCCCCTTTGTGGAATGTGGATTCTCTGGAGGACAAAGTCACCTTTACTGCTCTCTGGTCTGGCGAAGAAGAAATGATCTGGTGGGAAGGACAGAGGGGGAAGCTCACCCACTGGCCTGAGGCTATGGATAAGCAAGGTGCTTTCTTTGAAATGGGGTGTGGGATTTTTTTTTCATGTGGCAAACTGGAGTATTGTTTCCAATGGGCCCAAGGAAGTGGGGTCAAGTGGAAAGGAGAGAATCTCTCCCACCCTGATTTGCTGGCTATAAGCCTCTGCTCCATCATTCCAACCTGACATCTGCTTGGGATTCTCCACTCCTCTCGCCCCACCCTGTGTATTTTTCTTGTCTCGTACTTGGTTTGGCTTAAGGGAAGTGTAGGTGCACCTGTCCCCATTGGTGATATTCTAGAAATTTCTGCCTAGGGGTAGGGCAGCAAGAGAGCCACTTTTGCAGCCACGGCTCTAAGGAAGGCTTCCCATAGAAAGCTGGATCACCTCCTCAGCTCAGTGATGCTGGCCATGGTGGTGAGTAGTGGTGGCTGAGTTAGCTTCATCTCATGAAGCAGGCAGTCCTGAAAGCAGTCACTGAATACACCCTGAGCACCTCAGCCACTGCAAACCACTGAGCCTGAGTAAGAAAGGCCTCTTTCTGCCCAAGGGAGCTCTCTGTCTATGCAGGGAGATGATGTGGAAGTAGATGATTCTTGGGCACAAAGAGTAAAGTATGGCTGACTTCGTGTTATCAGATTCTTCCCCATATTGCAGGGACTGTCTCAAACAGTTCTACAGGTTAGTTTCTTTCTCTTCTTCATATTTGGTGGAATTTCTGATTTGGGGTTACAGGAACTGTAGACGATTAGCAGCGCAAGCGAGTGATCTAGAATGCAGCAGTTCTTCATAGCGCCTGACATTATTTATTATTTTAAATAAATTGTCTACTTTAAGTAAAGGTGTCGTTTTTATTTACTGTTTTCTTTTCTCTTTCAGTGTAAGCCTCGGGAGGTCAGAGACTGTATCTTACTCTGCTCAGTGTTCCGACTGCTTCGTGCAGTGTTGAGCACCAAGTACTTGCCCAGTGAACACATGCGGAACACGGGAATGTCAGATGCCGTCTCAGCTGCCATTGCTTTTAAATTCATTAGCCTGTTAATCTTCCCAGCAAGCCAGCAAGGTTAGGATGTTAGTTATCTCGATTGCTGCATAACAAATCATCTCCCAAAGTAAAGGCTTAGAATAACAATATTTATTATTCCTTACAATTCTGTGGCTTGGCTGGGGTTCAGCTTGTAGGTTCTTCTGTGGGTCTTGCTTAGAGTTGTTCACAAGGCTATGTTTAGTGAGGACCTTGGTCAAGGCTTGAACATGTCAAGATGGGCCTCTTATTCATTACTCTTGATTGGACTTCCTTGAAGTAGAAGAGATGGGATCCAAGAGAGATAAGCAGAAGCTTAAGGCCTAGACTTGCAAGTTCCAGCATGACACTTCCCCCGCCTTATATTAGCACCAGCCAGTCCTGAGGTCAGCCTTGATTCAAGAAGGGAAAACGGAGCCCTCTTGATGCAAGGAATGGCACACTGCCAGGCCCTAAGCCCACAGCTTCAATGTGGATCCACAGATATGCTCTCAAGGCTGCAAAAATGCTTCTAAGGCACTGGATTGGTCTAGGCTACAGTCTTTGCAACCATTGCTATTGAGTGTCACTAGATATCCCACTTCTGTTTCTCTTCAAAAAAAGGGATAACCAGAGCTACATACTACTCAGGATCCAGGATTTAAGGTAGGCATAAATCCGTTGTTACTATCAGAAAACTAGGTGTGGGTGGTTTGTGTGTAAACATCTCCTAAGGTCCACCTTTACCTTGTCTGTGACTCATGATTAGTCAAGCAGACCCTTGGTCACAAGAGAACACTGATATTTCAGATGTGCTAAGGAAAGGGGGGGGGGAGATCAACCATGACCAGATTCAGTGGCTTAAACAATGTTATCATTCATCAATAGGTTACCATTGCTCAATTCTGCTTCTATAGTCAGCTTTCTTCCTGTACAACTTCTACTTTTACTTTTTCTGTGACTCTAAGAGTGGGCACTTTTTCCTGTTTCATAAATAGTTGAAAGTGATTAGTATAGGTGGAAGCATGGATAACTTGATTAATCACAGGGTTCCAGGGAGTGGAATCTGATTGGCTGCCTTCTCTCAGGACCCACCTCCATGGCCCAGGGGTAAGAACTGTGTGATTAAGATATCTATGGATTCAGGGACCCTTCTGCAAAGGAAGTGAGGTAGCATCAGCAAGTTCTCCTGAATGCTGTTCCACTGTAGCTAAGTTCTGGATTTACAAAAAACTTAGAGAAAATCATTTTTCAATGTGAATACAGTCTTCCCCCTGCCTGTTTTGTTTGTTAGTTTGTATGTTTATAGGTAAGGGTGTTTTCCTCTTGATAATTCCCTCTTTGCCACTACCCCCCCCCACACACATTTACTATATTCGTTTGTGGCTATTTATTTTCCTACTAGTATAAGGAAATGCTCAAAATAGCCACATAACCATCAACCAAATTTCCCAGCTTCTAATTTAACACCTAAATGTCATAACATTTATTTAGCAGTTCCCATATTAACAGTCATTTGCTTAGTTAGCCAAAATTTGGGGGGAAAGATTATATTTCTCTTATTTGTTCCCAAATGTTTCCATTGTATACATAAATGGGACAGTGTTCCTTTTGGAGGAGAAAAAGTTTCTACTTTGAGTTTAAACCAAACAAAATAATATTTAAAGAAACATTAAATAAATTATTTATCGTGTTGGTCACTGGGTTGGGAAATATAGCTTAGTTAAACACATTTTTAAGGTCAGCTACTCTGAGGGCTGGGTTTCATAAAAACAATCTCTGACGAGTTTTAATAAATCTTTCCTTTTGGTCTTTTTTATTTTTTTAAATTTTTAATTGTTATTATAACAGTGATGTACAGAGGGGTTACAGTTACATAAGTCAGGTAAAGAATACATTTATTTTTGGACAATGACACCCTTTAATAAATCTTTTAAAAAGTAAAAGGAAATCAAGCACTTGTTTCTACTCCTGAATCATTTGCTATTGCTAAATAATGGCCACTCAGGAGGCCACCAGCTCATGGCACCACCAGCAGACCCCATAGCCACGCAGAGAAACTCACGTATTATGAGAAATCTGTATGGATAGACACTGCCCACCCTGTTTGGAGTTCAGTTCTGTGGTTGCAATTTAAATCAGATGAATAACAGAGCTAGCTGATTTGGGTCATAACATTGTCCTACGAAGATAAATTCATTTCTACTCAACAAAAGCGATTGGAATAGAATTATAATGGATATAAGTAAGAAATATATCTTTCAAAATGAACAGGATCATCAGATTCATCAAGTGCATTTAATTCACTTCATAGATCTTCCATCTCTTTCAACTATAGACACAGGTGTCTTTGGGGCCTATTTTTAGTGCCAAATGGCATTCTTTATCCCAAGAGCCATATGGAAGGAGAAGAAAGGAAGACTGGGGAAGAAGAACTAGATATGGAAGAGAAGAGAGTCAAGGAAGAAGTATGAGGAAACAACCCAGGGGAGGCTTGGGAAAGGAAGGCTGTGGCAGGCACCAACCAGGAGTAGAAGCAAGAAAGGGAGAAATCCATCTTTGCATGGCCTGGGGAGAGAGCAGCTCAGAGGTCCAGCTCATTCTGACTTTTCTTTATCTTCTTAGTATGGCTCCTAAGGGAATTTGTCTAAAACTTGGACTCACATGATCAATTCTTTTTTTTTTCCTACATGATCAATTCTTATGGACCCAGATGTGGCCCTGAATTTTCTCTGTGCTGTGAAGGGAGAGCTGGGATAGAAAGTGAGTCCTGTGGTTGGGAGTCTGCTTCTTCCCAGGATGGAAGGTGTAGCAGAATTTCCTGGCTGCAGAAAAAGTGGATTACTCTTGTTTTCTAAGTGGGAAGGAATGTCACTGAGGAGTTGAAGGGGTTGAGGTTGCATTATCAAAAACAAGCCTCGGGGCTTGCAAGTTCAGGGGAAAGAGATTCTGACTCACCACAACTGGAGCTTGAGTTTTTATTGAACTGGTAATGAAAATAATCTTTGCAAGATATTGTGAAGATATTTGATAACTACAACAAACTGAGGTTGCTGCTTATATTCATGAAATTTTTTTAAATTAAGGTTTGAATTCAGATGGATAACCTGTTTAGAAACCAGCCAGAACTTGGGTCAGGCAAAATGCAAAATGATTAGAAATGAAAGATGAAGAGCAGGTCCAAAACTCTACCCTTGTTACTCATAGTGGCAAAACCATGGATTTGCACTTGGCTTCTCTGTGTCTCCGTGTCTTTGTCCAAAAAAAATGCAAATAAAGCACTTCTTCACAGAGCTGCAGGAAGACCAAACAAGGTAAATTGGATGGAGATGGCATTTTGTCAGGCTGCAAAAATGTTCTCCTCTCATCTCTTCCTCTGTGATGTTGCAGATGCCCCATTAAGAGAAGTAGTCTGTCTCTCTACCCCTTGAATCACGGGCAACCTTGAACCCACACAGCTTGGGGCATTAACAAATATGAAGCAAGAAGGGAAAACTGACAACTGCTTACTGGAAGAGATTCCTTTTTCTTGCTGGGTTTAGAACCCCTGACACTGGTATGCAAATGAGCCTGAGGCCAGTAACGGTGTCCCAGATTGTCCCTGAGGACAGCCTGTCAACTCCTAGATGAGTGAAAGAGGCAATCCCAGGTTACTTCCCCCTGGCCCACCTATCCACTAACTCAGAGGACTTGGGAGTGACCAGCCACAAAGATAATTGAGGGCATTTCACAGTGGAAAGCCACTCATCCCATTCAACACCCAGAATTGCCAGTTAAATCAAATACAGTTGCCTTAAGGCACCATATTTTGGGGGCATTTTTTAATAAAGCAAAAACTAATCAGAACAGGTGCCATTCACCTATTACCACCCTTGTTGACTGCATCAAACAGCCACTTAACTCAGTCTGGTTCAAGATGACTGCCCTCTGTATAGACCAAGGACATGGCAAGTCAGGAGGTAGCTGTTTTGTGTAGTCGGATGGTTTAAGACAAACTGTAAAGGACAAGATTTGAGAAATCAAGAATTTTTTCTGAGACTATCTTGGACTCATTCATTCCATGGTTACTTTAAAAGTTCGGCATCAATGTATTCAAAGCCAGAATAATGTAGAGAGTTGAATCCCAGAGACTTAACCTTGCTAAGGTTCAATTGTAAGACTGATCAAAACAGAAAGTTACTTTGAAACAGTTCTGACGCCCTTAACCTGGGAACCAAACGAGACTATAGGGAATAGAATAGATTTACATGGGATAACTCTGGCCAGGAGTCATCTATCCAACTGTAAAAAAGATAAGTTTATGGACCAAAGCAAAATGAAGAATCATCTAGATAATTTAGGCCAAGTAAATATCTTCCCCCTCTTTCTTTTTTCTCTTGATTTTCTTCTTTTCTCATAAGCAGCTCAGAGTTTACCACGATTTTCATCTGAGCCACTCTAGGTACTGCTTCTTTCTTGTTCCATTTCTAGTCATTTGAGCAGGACCTGTTCACAGGACCTGTTCACAGCTCCTCCCAGCTGTTCACAGCTCCTCCCAGTCCCCAGGGTGTACTCCTCATTCTGAGCCTCTGGATGCATTACTCCATCCTGGGGATGATAGCCACATTAGCAAGGGATGGACAGGTCTAGAGGAAAGGAATTCCAAACTATCCATGACATTCCTTCCTCTCGACAAAGCAAAACCTACGTTTACCTTCTAGGCCAAGAAAGCTTTCCTACCAGGTTTGTTTTTTTAATTAAAGGGTCTACTGATTTGTCTTTGCCCGCTTCCCATTACAAATCCTGCTCTATAGTGTCAACCAAAAAGCTAAGCTGGAGCTGGGAGTAAGATGAGCTTTTGCAATTTGGGAAGAATTCTAACGTGTATAGAAAGTACTGACAGAAGCCAGGCGCTGGTGGCTCACGCCTGTAATCCTAGCTACTCAGGAGGCTGAGATCTGAGGATCAGGGTTCAAAGCCAGCCCGAGCAGAAAAGTCCGTGAGACTCTGATCTCCAATAAACCAGTAGAAAACCCAATAAACCACTAGAAAATCAGAAGTGGTGCTGTGAATCAAGAGGTAGAGCGCTCACCTTGAGCTGAAGAGAGCAGGGACAGCGTCCAGGCCCAGAGTTCAAGACCCACAACCAACAAAAAGAAAAAGAAAGAAAGAAAGAAAGAAAGAAAGAAAGAGAAAGAAAGAAAGAAAGAAAGAAAGAAAGAAAGAAAGAAAGAAAGAAAGAAAGAAAGAAAGAAAGAAAGAAAGAAAGAGAAATACTGACAGAGAACCCAGGATGTGCAAACCTGGGCCAGCGAAGTACAACTGAAATTGTGAAAATATAGAGGAGAAAAAGGTTAGATAAAAACAAGGAAGACTGTAATTAACATTCAAATGAAAGTTGGAAGAAACCCCACCAGAAATTTTGGCATCTGGTAGATTTCAAGCTCCAGGATTAAAATGTCCAAGTTAAGAAAGCAATTTTTTTTTTTTTTGGTTTTCCAACAAGTGCCTCTAGGGTCAATCATTTTCAGAGAAAGGTAGCTCATAACACTGAATGCAATATTAACATAGCAGGCTGCATGCCCAAACTTATTTTATTTTCATTTGTATTATTGGTTTGAAAACTCCCCTGAGTCCCTGATCCATATCATGCTGGCACATGTCCCCACAGAAACTAAAATGCTGAGCCAGCATTGCGTTCTCACTATTTTTCTTGACTTGGGAGAGGCCCAAAGAAATCTAGACTGCTACACAGAGTGATAAAACTCTCAACCCTATTCCTGGACAGAATGTGCCCCCCAAGGGGATATTTAAGGGTTGGATATTTTTCAGTTGAAACCCAAGAACAATGATTAGGCAAAAGCCTCCACAGTGTGTGTGTGTGTGTGTGTGTGTGCAAGAGAATTTTGGGAAAGGTTGAGTAATAATCATATACCAATTTGTGCAACTGCCAGTGGGGTACCTCTTCCAGTGATATCTATTGCTTCAATGATTTTTCAACTACATTTTTGTTCTCAACTGATATATCAGATAAGAGATCTTGTATGCCTGTACTTAATTTTTTTTTAAATTAGTATACATTAGTTACATGGGGGAGAGATTTCATTGTGAAATTTCCACTCATATTTCCAATCAACTTCATCCTCTCTCACTCTTCTTCTCTCCTTCCCACTTCCAAAAACAATTTCAACAGCTTTCGTTATTCTATTTTCATACATGCAAACTGTCTACTTTGACCATATTCATCCTCTTTCATCCTTCTTGTTAGCCCAACCCCTTTCCTCAAGTATCCACTCCCTCAACAGCTCCTGGCTCTTTTCCCCCACCCCCTAAGCCCTTTATTGATTAACAGCTTTCATTGAGGTTCTTTATGCTGTTTGCATAAATAGCAATGCACTTCAAAATTATGCACCCTTTTTTCTCCTTCCCCTCTACAATCTTTTTCCCCCGTTCCCAGCCTTCCCTTTCTGCTCCAAAGTAATCTTCTAGATTCACGTTCTATATTTGTCCATGCATATAATTATGTATATGGATATTATATGTGTGTACATGTCCATAATTATGTACAACTTTTAAGTCTACTTTCTACAGATGAACCAAAACATACATTATCATGTTTTTTTGACCTGGGCTTTTTCTCACTCAGTTTTGCAAGCCTGTTTTATACCAGCAAAAATGAGTGGCTTGCCTTACCACAGAACCAGACCTTGAGAGACAGGATTGGGACTCTGAACTCTGTGACCTTCCTTCATCTGTACATAGAGAGCCCTATGTCTCTCTTACTCTGAATAGCCTATACTGGAAAACAAAAGCTGTGTGTGATCTCCCAAGGAAAGACTCCAGTCAACACAAGGCACTCAAGCCATACAAGACAGTCTTCTCTACTCCAGACAGACTCTACTGTACTCTGGTCCAGAAGGGACCTCAAAGCCTCCTTGCAATGCAGTCACCATGGCTTCTTTACAAGTGATGGAGACTCTTGGCTCTCTGGTCAGACCTAACTTGTAACCCATCCTGCACCCGAGAGGCACTTTGATGTGGTTATTGTTTTTGGTTTGCTTTCTCCACTAATTTGCTTTCTTTTTCCCTTTGTCACCCATGAAAGCTGATGACCCCATTCTGCTAACCCTATCCCCCAAATACCTTTTACAATTCGCACCTCTTCCCTAAGCCATGTGCTAGCTCAGTCACCTATCACCCTTGGAGCAGTGCCCCCCCCCCCCCCCCCCCCCCCCCGCACCTGACTGGCCTTCTGGCCCCTCCTACAATGGATTTCAGATCCATCCGCCATAGTCCACCAGAGAGAGCTCTCTAAGCTTGATTTCATGATGCAGGCAGTTTCCTTAGTGCCTGACACGGCCTCTTGGACACATACAATCTCCTGTTTAGCATGGATATCTCACTGTGATTCTAGAACCTGAGATCAACCCTGTTTCTCCGTTCCTCATAGCACATACACTGTCTCCCACTGCTGTGTCACCCCTTCATGATTTGACACTTGCTGGTCTTTTTACCCATGATGCCCCATTTCAGTCTTTGGAAAACTCTTTCTCATTATTCCAGACTTATTATGTATCACAGTGGGCAAAATGCATGGCATGCAGTAATTTCTCATCATTGAACTACATCTCAGCAAAACCTTTCTGCCTCCCCCCTGAGACCCAGTTATTCCTCTCTTTGGGCCTCTAAAGTTTTTTTGTGTCTACACCTTTCTTATATTGTGTGATAATTTCTTATTCCCTCATTACAAAGCAGCTTTCCTGAATCCATAGATTTGTGTGTGTGTGTGTGTGTGTGTGTGTGTGTGTGTGTATGTGTGTGTACTCCTCACATTTATTCCTCCTTCCTAATAGCATTTTCTTCTAGAAATTTTCAGTCACTAATGAGTTCTTTTCAGGCATGTTTTCTTAGTGCCTAGTACAACCAAACTGAGTTTGGTTACCTGGGCCCTTGCTTCTATATCTTGGCTGGACAGCAATGTAAAAGAAATGGCTGGCATTCCATTATAACAGCAAAGCCTGGGGAGAACATCAACAGATTCCTACCACAGAAACCTCATGACTGGTCCCTGTCTGTCTGTAGATGGGTTCGGTAGCTTTCTTTTTCCATTCCTTAAAACATTTCTTTGTTATTGTGATGGGGAAAAAGAGAATGTGAGAAGTAGCATTCTCTAGGATTGATTCTGTAGCTCCGTAATAGCTGATAGTACAAGCAAAGGAAAGCCTTTTTGTTTTTTATACAGGAAAAAAGAGAGATCCATGCAAACCAGATCTAGGAAATGGGGGAAGCAGCCATAAAATTGCTGCCTGCACAAGTTGACTTTTATGTTGGAAGCAGCAAAGGATCCAAAGCGTGTGTTGCTCTTCCCATCTCTTCTGTCATCTATGGTCTATGCTCCATGCTACTGTTGCCCCTCCCACTCCCTCGCCATGGTGTTAACTTTCATGGAAGCCCAGGTAATAATGCTGCAGGTGTTTGGCACAAATGCTCTCAGCACCCAGCACCTCTGGGCACAACTTTTATTTATTTATTTATTTTTGGTCCGGTCGTGGGGCCTGAACTCTGGGCCTGGGCGCTGTCCCTCAGCTCTTCAGCTCAAGGCTAGCGCTCTACCACTTGAGCCACAGCGCCACTTCCGGCTTTTTGCTTTTTGCTTATATGGTGCTGAGGAATCGAACCCAGGGCCTCGAGCATGCAAGACAAGCGCTCTACCACTGAGCCACCTTCCCAGCCCCTGGGCACAACTTTTGAACTGCCAACAACCTAGGACTTTGCTGCAGGCTTTCTTATGGTTCAGGCCAAAGTAGCTGGGCCTGGATAATCCTCCACCAAGAACTGATGGCAGTTAGAGGCCAGATACCCCACTTCCTCAGCCCTTGACTAGAGTTAACTCTGAGACACATGATCTACCCTAGTTCTCAGAGCTCCCCAGTGAAGTACCCACTCTGGAAATGTGCTTGAAAACTTGCCAGTTCCTGGCTCCCTTTCCCATTCCCCGATCAGTATTTCTCAGGCCATATCCAAAGTAAACTCAAAGTTTAACTTTGGGAGGATCTGCCACGACAACCCATCCCAGTCCTCAGCATGTTTATGATGACCGCGCAGCTGTAGTGACCACAGTTCACTGGCAGCTTCATTTGTCTCACTGTATTCCAATTTTCCAAGACAGAAATTAGCTAAGCTGCACAGAGATGGGCTGGTGTGCCATGGATGGCCACCTTAGATCAGATAACCACCCTGGTCATCTCTGGCCAAGAGAAGAGAATCATAGGATTGACTGTTGGTCCATAGGGCTGTGGTCAGGGGACACCTTGAAGCCCATTTGGGACCACTCAGCTTTAAGGCAATGGTCACGTGGCAGCTCCATGGAAAATTCAACAGGAAAGTCTGTTTTTCAGACATCAAGTCACTATTTTCAAACAATAATTTGATATGTTAAGTGCAAAAGAAACAGAGACATATGGATTAAATTTTCATTGAAACCCACATTTTAGATTTGTAAATTAATAGGCTATGTGCTCACTAAGGGATTTTCTACCCTTACTTTATTTTTGCCACGTCAGATTAATTGGAAAGTAACTCAGGAAGTTTTCACAGATTGGGTAACTGTGTTCCCACTCCCTCCATCCCTTTGCTTTCTTTTTATTTTCTCTTGCTCAGGAAAATGAGTTTTAATTAAGAAAAGCAACATTTATCAAAGACGGCAAGCCAGGCATATGGTGTTGTGTGTGTCATAAGATGTTGAGAATGGGTGTGATAATCTACAAGTTGGATCCATTTATAAATGATGAATACTCATTATACACATATCATATGTTAGATATGCTGCAGAACATTTAATAGAACCTATGACATAACTGCTTTCCAAGTATATGCTGTTGTTCTTCTTCATTTACATTCTAGAAACTGAGACTTAGGTTTAAAACTTATATCCTGGGTGTAGACAGTAATTAGCAGAGACAGCATTTGAATTCTCTTCTTCATTCTTAGAAACCACTAGATGATCCTGTCTTCTCTGTAAATAAGAATTTGTACAATGTCCATATTCGAAGGAGGCTCTAACACCACCCCTTCATGTTGTAAAGGAGGAATCTGAAGCCCATAAATACAAAGGATTGATTCATTCATTAGACTTGGGAGCCTGAGTTTGTTAGGCAAATTAATCAGAAGGATTCAACTGGTGCCATCACCAGGTAGGAAATGTTTGGAAAATGCAAAGAGGAAATCTTTAGTCAGAGCTGAAACATGTAGCGTTTGGGCTCTAGTCCCTCACCTGGGATGGAGTAGTTTATGTAAAACACACTCAGGAAGACAAGGATTATTTTTTTATTATAGGGAGCATTTTCTATATTCCCAGACTGGCATTTCACCTCAGGAGGAGTGATCTGATGGAACATACACCAATTCTTCCAACTCTGTCCTCACTCTCTAATATTTCCAATAATGTTCCTCCTTTATGGTATGTCTTAGGACTGTGTGGTGTCTCCAGGTAGTCCAAGACCTAGTGAAAAATTGTTGCAAGAGAGGGGGCATTGTTTAAATGTATAAGGTGAACCAATTTTCTGGATTTACTAGCCTCAGCAGTCACAGTCCTGAGAAGAGAGGAAGACAGGACAGAAGACCATAGAACTGATTATTGTCACCTGATCAGACTCAGAGCCACACAAAGATATGCCATACTCAGGACCTTCTAGCTGAAAAGAAGAGAAACCCCCTCAAGTTAGCTTACGTATAAGGTTGAGTTATTTCTTTTATAAGAACACAGAGCTTCTCATCCAACCCAAAGTAAGAACATGTAGCAGGGCCCTAGAACCAGAAGGGCATCAGCTTCAGGGTGACTGTCCCAGACCGATTCTGTCTTGGCCTGCATGCCTCTTGTGTGGCTTCCTTCTGGGGATCTGCAGACCAACTCTCTGCTTCTAGACAAATGTGGCAGACAATGGACACTCCATAGCATCCAGGACTGTTCCTGCTTGCAAGTCTAATCATTACTGTAATTCAAACAACTAAAAGAAGAAAAATGATGGATCCAGTTTGGGATCTTTTGTTAGCTCTTGGTCCATTTCACTATAGGCAGGTCCTGTGTTCCACCACATCACAACAGCGGGGTGGATCTGCATCTCTGTCCAGAAAAGACTGGCATAGCCTACCTAGAAAGGACCACACGAAGCTATGGAATCTTAAGGATGTTTCAGAGAGTGACAGTTGTTTCCCAGTATATATCTCTTGTCCCCTTCTTTGGAACCAATAGAACGACTTGATTTCATCTAAGTCTATAGTCCTCAAATAATGACTACATTTCCCAGCTTCCCTTGCAGCTAGGTAAGGCCATGTACTTACGTGGCCGTGCTATGGCCATACTTATGTGGCTATGCTAGGAATACCAATGGAAATAGCATGAAATGGTATATGCGTTCTCTAGAGATGGCTTCTTATGAGAAGGGTCATACCATTGCCTTCCCCCAAAAAGGTAGACTCAATGGACACAATGTTTAGAGAAGAGACAGCCATCTTGAATCTCATAATGGAAACCATTGTGAGCATGGGGACAGTACCGCAAAAAATATTAAGCAAGTCTAAGATCCTGCTAATTGGGGGTCACCGTTTCAGCACTGGACTGCTTATGCAGATATCTCTGTGATGGGGAAATAAATGTTCATCTCGTTTATGGCTTTGTGGTTTTGAGTTTTCTATCCTTCTCAGCCAAAAATAGTACTTTATACTAGAGGGCATGTAGAGAAGCAAACAGGGATTTTTTTTTCTTGCTGCATTTTGCATTGAATGTCCATGTACATATGACATACACATACACACACACACAGAATGAGAAAGAGAGAGAGAGAGAGACATTTCAGTAACCATAAAACAAGGATGAAGAAACATTCCTTTGGCTCTTATGAGCCATAAACTACATCTCTCTCACCTCAGCATAAGGACCAAGGCTTCTCCCTATCACGGGCTTTTGACATTCATTGTGGAATTATTTGGGGCAAGATAACCAAGATTTCTAGGGGGATTTCCTGCTAATGGATATATTCTCCCTCCTGCTAATGATGGGAGTGCTTCTACAGAGCAGTGAAACTCTTTGTTCTTTGTTCTCAAGGAGGCAAATTATTATTTCTTTCCTGTGAAGAAGAGTCTCGTACGATGGGTGAAACATCACAAATAATTAGGCCAAATGGCAATGCAAGTCCCACTAGAAATAATGCAGCCGTTATTTTATTTTATCCTCATCATCAGAGCTTCTGCCTGATTTAAGTTGGTGGAAAGATAGCTGTGGGTATTCCCTGCCTGAGAACTCTAATCATGTTCTTTATTGAATATTTACCATTTCTTATTTGATTCTTCTTCTCTTGATCCATTGTTTCACGATTTAAAAGTTCTGGTGCTGTTTTGATCTCATGTAAGATCTCTGTGGGTCTTTAGATGCCTTGTTGTGTAAGCAGGCTTTATGTCTTAGGGAAGCATCTGAGAGCCAGATTGAAAGGCCAATGTGTTGTGGCAACTGGGTGTGTTTAGTGGTGTTAATGAAGGAGGAGCTTCCTGTAGAGTCACCCAGTGGTCTAGTGAATTAACCAAGTCACTTAAATGCCCAGGGCAGAGGATCACATGAGGGCCATTGGAATCCATGGTTTTTTCCTCATGAGCTAATAGCTGGGGACAAGGGGGTTCTAGGCAACAATTGGCCCCATATAGGATTTTTATTTGTTGATAGGTTGGATGAAGTGCATAGGATTTTTAAGATAAAAATTCTGTTTCTATTAGAGATACAATGTTGATTAAATTGTGCAGAAAGCAAAAACACCAAAGGCATACAAGATGTACCTGGGTGTATGCTTCAGGTCTGAATTCTGAGTTGTTGCTTGTAAGGAAACTCTTGTGATGTCATCAACCAATAAAGAAGTAATAGGTGAGTCCCACTACGTGTTCAGAACTGCGCCAGATGTCATGAGTCATAGAAACACGAGATGCATTTCCTGCCTCTGGAGGCCTTCTAATCCAGTTTCAATAAAGCAGTAATACAGCAAGGATATATGGCTGTATGAGGTATGTTTATAAACAATAAGATTGATTCCACAAGCCGGGACAGCAATTACCTAATGGTAAGGAACCAGCTAAAAGTAATGTATAAGAGGATAAACACAAGAGGCCAGGCCAAAAGCTTCTTAGAGGTGTTAGATTTTGCATCAGGTTGTCTAAATAGACTATATTACTATAGTATAGTAAGTGAAAAAACATTATATATATATATATATATATATATATATATATATATATAAATTCTTATTCTGTTTTCTGCTGCTATAGCAGAAAACCTGGACAACCTAGAGATTAGGTGACTTATAAAGAATAGAATTTATTTAGCTTATGGCACTGGAAACTGGAAAGTCCAATCTGACAGTGCCAGCATCTGGTGAGAGCCTTCTTGCTACATTGTAACATAGTCAAGAGGAATTGCACAGAGAGCAAAAATTCTATTTCTAGTCTCTCTTCCTCTTCCTGCAAACCCATTATTGCCTGATAACATGGGGATTTTATCTTCAGATCTCACCTAATCTTAGATATTTCCCAAAGACCAATCACCAAATATCATTAATATATGAGTTTGGGGAATAAATCTCCAACATATGAATTTTAGGGAGGATGCATCAAACCGCAGTGAGAGTGTGAATATGGCAGTCCTCTGGACTCCAACCAGGAATGGAATCATAGCTCCTCTGTACTCTAGCTATGCCTGGGACTTTGACCAAGATTTTCTGAACCTTAATTTCTTCATATTGACAATGAAGGTATTACTTCTACTAGAACCAGTATCACAAGAATCTGTAAGCATTGCACAAGGTAATAACACATATAGTACTTGACTTACGCAATGTCATTGGATCTCAGGTCACTTGGGGATAGCAACAGCATATATACATTCAGTTAATCATCAATGAACTCAACAACTGTTTATTGGGTATCTACTTTGAGCCAGGTCCTGAGAATAAGGCAATTACCAGAAAAGAAGGAGGCTCTGATTTCACAAGGCTTGCAGCATAAAAGGAGTAACATACCTTGATAACAACACCATAATGAGTCTATAAGAATAAATGGAGAGAAATATTGTGAAGGAAAGAACTACAGTTAGAGCCCAAAGCAAAGGAATTTGGACAAAATCAAGGAGCCTTTTGTGGGAGGGCCGGGGAGGGCAATGATAAAGTCTGAAGAGGGTTGGAAATTTCTAAGAGAAGAGAAAGAGAGAAGCTGGTAAACCAGAGATAGACAGAAAAGCAGGTAGATGATACTCTTTCAAGGAATGGGGAGTGGAAGATGAGAATGACAGTCCAAGACATTTTCAAAACCAGAGATCCATAAGGGTAGGATGAAGATAGAGATGGAGGTGACAGGGAGGAGATAAATGCCCAAACTGCGTAGGCCCTGAACCCCCTGCTAGGGACGCTGACCTTGAATCTTTCAGCAGGAAGTGACGTATTGAAGGTCGTCTGGAGGCACTTCCAGTGTCTTCATGGTTACCCTCCCAGCACATGCTCTGAACCACTTACTTGGAACCAAATCACAAGGGATTCTGTAGATGCTGCTTTTTCTACTTATGCCTTATTTTCCCACAGAATTTCCCCAGAAACATATGTGTTGTTCTATGCGATGTGCATAGAATCCTGAATGCACCTGGTATTTACATTGACTACAGGACCACGTATAAAACAAGCCTACACATAAGGCATATGTCATTCTCCAAGTAGCAAGCTACCTTGCCTATACAAACTTTCATGAAGTAGAAAGACATCATATATCCTCCACTATATAAAGAGTATAAAAGTTCAATCTTTCCTTTAAAAAATGTTTAGGGCCGGGTGCCAGTGGCTCCTGCCTCTTATCCTAGTTACTCAGGAGGCTGAGATCTGAGGATCATGGTTCAAAGTCAGCCTGGGCAAGAAAGTCTGTGAGACTCTTATCTCCAATAAACCACCAGAAAACAGAATCTGGCACTATAGCTCAAGTGGCAGAGTGCTAGTCTTGAGCTGAAGATCTGAGGGACAGCGCCCAGGCCCAGAGTTCAAGCCCCACAATGGACAAAAAAAAATACTTAGACATAATCTATATCCACTCTTCATGTGGTTTGACATCAGTGTTCATGGTTATGGAAGCCATTTTTGAATCACAAAATTCAGTCCTCTAGTTCACATAATCTCCCTTTCTAGATTATTTGAAACACAGGACTGTGTCACTGAAGACACTGTCACTGAAATTTTGCTTTTGTTTTTGGTCAGTCATGGGGCTTGAACTCCTCAGGGCCTGCATGCTGTTCCTGAGCTCTTTCACTCAAGGCCAGCACTCTACCACTTAGAGCCACAGCGCCACTTCCAGTTCTGTAGCGGTTAATTAGAGATAAGAGTCTCACAGGGACTTTTTTGTCCAGGTTGGCTTTGAACCACAATCCTCAGATCTCAGCCTCCTGAGTAGCTAGGATTACAAGTGTGAGCCACCAGCACCCAGCTTTGAAAATTTTATTCCAAGTCTGGAGAACTTTTTTTCCCCCCACATTTGTCTTCTTGTGGATATTATGATCTCTACAAGGTCACCATTTATAATATTCTTTTATAAAAAAATGAACTTCAAAGATGTACTTAAAATACCTCCAACATTCTCAATGATGAAGTCATATCTTCAGAAATAACAGACAAATCTCTGCTAAGTATTTTTGCCTTTTTATCCTCCTGATGTTAAGGGGTGACAGCGATAGATCACCTGCCCAACAGCTCCCACCTAGTGAGGTCACTTCATGCTAGTAATGTCTTTTCCCAAATACTGCCTTCATGTTTTAAAATAAAGTCTTGGAATGTGTCAGAAATTAAAAACATGTTTAAGTACTTATAGTCTATGGATCCATTTTGGGAGGGAAAAATCTCACATATCCATACAATCAGATGTACACATTCAGTGCCTGTCAAATGAGTGTACTTATCTCAATTTTGTTCATGTCTCAAAGGTCAGCAGTGGAAACTTGTTGTAGGGAAAGTACTGAGTAGGTATTCAGTATATAGGTGTGTGTGTGTGTGTATATATATATATATATGTATATATATACACATATATATGTATATGTATATATATGTGTGTGTGTGATATATGTATATATATATATATAATTTAAATAAAACTGGTGGTTCTTGGGTGGGGTGATTTTGTCCTCAGAGAACCTTTGCTACTGGCTGGAGTCACTTTTGTTGCAACTTGGCAAAGGAGAACTATTAGTATCTAGGGACATTGCTAAGCCTCTTCCTTCACAGGGAAGTTCCCACACCAAAGAACTGTCCAGCCCAGACCATCAATAGAGGCAAGATTGACTTAAACTGAGTAGAAGCAATGGGGCATTCCAGGGGGGTATCTGCCTTCCAGCCTGGAAAGTTCTCTCCTTTCTCAAAGAAGAAGGTAGTTTCAAAGTCCTGTGTCCCCCCTCCCTCCTCTTTCTTGAGGCTGATTATCAAGAAATGACCCTTTTCTTCTGGTATCTACTTTTCTTCCTTCTGTTATTCTAACCTCCAAGTCCCTCTGTGAATGAATGAATAAGTGAATGAATTAGTGAATAGCCTATGGATGAACAAATGAATTCTGTTGCAAGAACGCAAGTGCATCCAGTATGACTTTTCTTATTCATAAAGAGTTGACCTATGCTTTCATGAGGCTCTTGGTCTTTTATAGCTTCTTCTTCCAAGGCTGAGCCACAGGATTCAGATGGTTCTAGAAAGGGAACCAGTGTCAATATGATGCACATTAGATGAGGGTCAATAAGAGTACAGTCCTAGAGCCTGGGTGAATGGGTTCTGTCTCTCACTGGTTGAGTATCCATGACTGAGGTACTTCTTGTTTCTTCATTTGTGAAATGGAGATGTTAACGGTTCCTGCTTGGTAGACTCTGGGGAGAATTATTTACAATATTGTAGGTAAAATGGGTGCAACAGGTCTAATATCTGATAAGTACTCAATACTGATTTCCAGATCAAGTGCTGTGACTCATATCCATAATTCCAGAATGATAGTAGTTCGAAGGCCACCCCAGGCAAAAAGTTAGTGAGACCCTATCCCAACAAACAAGCCAGGTATAATGGCAATGGGGCCTATCTATCAACCTAGATATGAGGGAGGTAGAGGTAGGGGGATAGCAATCCTAAGCCTACCCCTGGCAAAAATGCAAGACCCTGCCCTAAAAATAACTGAAGTTAAAAAATAAAAATAGGCTGGGCCCCAGCCTAGCTACTCAGGAGGCTGAGATCTGAAGATCGCGGTTCAAAGCCAGCCCAGGCAGGAAAGTCCGTGAGACTCTTATCTCCAATTAACCACCAGAAAACCAGAAGTGGCGCTGTGGCTCAAGTGGTAGAGCACTTGCCTTGAGCTGATGAGCAAGAAAGAAAGACTAAGAGCACAAAGCGATAGACCTCCTGCCTAGCAAATGAAAGGCCCAAGTTTAACCCCTAGCAAATGAGAAGCCTGAGTTTAACCCCAGTACAGTATTACACTTTTGGATATTGGTAGACTATGAAACCACTGGATTGCTTCATCACCAGCTTCTATTGGTGAGATGGATGGTTGCAGTATACTCCATGTCTCCAAATTTTGGATCATTAGGGGCTTTGAATTTCTTTGTTCCCAGTTTTGCCTGACTGCAGAGTTGAAGGTGCAATGTGAACAGAAAAATGAGAGTACTTGGAGGAAAAGGGTTCATGATCACACAGTCCAACTCCTCTGAAAAGCTAGCTTCAAGGAACACCCTCTAAATCCGTCGCAGGGTTGGCTCCCTGTTTTGATTACTCTTCACTGACAATCACCAAGCGAAGGCAGTTTGACCTATGCTTAAAAGATGGCCAGGAAGGAATCAAATAGTCATTTAAAACACTTCCTCCTAGCCTTTTCACTGTCTGATGAATCACATCCTCAGGTCATAAAACAATAAGTGGTACTGAAGCTTTCGTCCACCCTCCGTGTCATAAAGCCCCATGCAGTGAAGCTTGAGGAGCTGATTTGGCTGCAGGTGTGTAGAGTACCAGGTCCTGCCTGGCTTGTGCTAGCTTCTGGTGCATTACCAGTAGGAAGAGGGAGGCAGCTCAATGGCCTCCGTCCCCAGTTAACCCCTCTTCACCGAACATCAGCCCCAGACAATGTGAACACAACATTAAGGAAACATTGCTTCTTGCTTCCCAACACGATCTTGATGGATACTGATGTTTTTATGATTATTAATAAAATCTCCAAGGTGGAATTTTATGGGCACATGGAGACTGTAAAAAAGTCATTCGTTGCTTTGGGAAATTTTGTATGTTAAGGATGATGGAGGAAATTCTCAATAAAAATTTCGAGTGAAAGGTAAAGGTACAGAAGACAGACTGGCCCCTTTTCAGTAGTGAATTGTTCCCTGCATAGACCTTCCCATGCCATGTCCCCTGCAGATAGTGTAGTCCCCTGAGGGGCGGGCGATGTGGCTGCCCACAGACACGGTGTCAGCTTTTGTGGGAGGCCAGAAGTCTCTTAAGGAAAAGGTGTCATTAAACATTCTTGACGTTATTCCTTATCATGGGTTTCACTTTCCCCCAACTCCTCTTCCATTCCCTCCCCGACTTTGATTCTGTCAACCTAGTTGTTGGAGTTTCATGGATCAGTACACAGAGACTGTGTAAAATCAAAATGATGTAAACAGACAACCCCAATTCAGAATGAGAAAGGGTTGAAAAAACGAGACATATGCAAGAAGCAAGATGAGTTACACATCAGTCCATCCTGAGCGAACAGGAAGGGCTGACTCCCCCAACATCTGGTTAGAAGTCAGCTCCATAATTCATGCAGATATTAGGAAGGAACTTCCTCTCTGAAGCCTGGAAAAATTTAGTTTTGCTCAATGCAAGGAATAAGCAGACATTGTTTCTGTGTCCTGTCTTTGCTTTGGAGAGCCAGTGAGCAAGACAGAGAGTCCTACCTGTGTCCTGGCTCCGCCTCTTCCAACCTTCTCCACCTCCCAGCTTCTTCTTGACTGCTGTAAAGTCCTGTACGGTAACTAGATTCCTGGAAAACGTGGTCATTAGCGTCGGCTAATTAATGATGTGCATTGAAAATGGGCATAGGATGGATGAGGAATCTAATTTTGATAGAGAACAGAATTGAAGCAACAAGACCACAGAGCCTTCTGTGTGCATTTTCCACACCAGCAATGTTTTTGTTTGGATTCCATGGTAATTTTAGAAACTTCAAAACACAACGTGCCAAATCAGTTGATTCGAACTGTGCTACTTCCCAGAGGCTATCAACTTGTTCTTTCCTGTCGGAGGAGAGAGGTTGCTGGGGAGCACTTAAGTTGTAGCAAGATCCTCCATGCAAACTGGGCCATTGCCACCGTGGCCCATGTAGGTAAATCAGTGCCTCCATGAGTGAAATGCTTTTGGGCTTTCGATTTTGCTTTACCTATCTATCTACACCTTTCCCCATTCATCTGTTTACATTTCTAGCTGTTTATGTACTTGGTTGAATTTTCTTTGCCAGTATAAACCCAGGTAGTATTTTGATCTGGAATACTGCCTTTTTAGTCACTTATGTATTCTTAAATACTTGTCAAGGAACTTGTTCTTTTCAAATAACATATGCATATTTATTCCTAAAGAGATATTGAAGTGTCATGGACCTTTAAAACCCAAAACATCCCAGATGCTTGTTTTTAAAACAAAAGAAGTGGGGGAGGATGGAAAATGAGGAAGGAAAGAAAGGAGGGAGGAAAAGAAGGCAATAGAAAGAGGGAGAGAAGGAAGGAGGGAAGGAAGGGAGAGAAGGAAAGAAGGAAGAACATAGAGTCAGTCAGGGAAGGAGGGCAGGAAGGATGGAGCAAGGGAGGAAAACAAATTGGTATGTGATTTTAAATTCAGGCAAGCTCTGAAGAAACACTTAGCCTTGCCTTAAATAATAAATACTGGCTGTTAAAGTGTTGAACATTAAATCATACGATAAATTGGTACTTAAGGAGGCTATACACAATCAAGAGAAACATGAAATTTCTATTTTAAAGTTGGGAAGATTGTTTTTTGCAGAGCTTTGTATAATAGAAAATAGGGTAGCTGGCTTATTCTAAAATTATAAGTGTTAATTTTTCAATCACATTTTATGAAAACTAGCTGAGCAGGGTAAAATATGTCAAGTTTTTTGGAATCGGTCTCACTAACATAAAGTATTCACTAGTGAAAGAGTCACAACACTGAACATGATTTAATAGGAATTAAAAGAAGCCCTGTCTTAAGAGGAACTTTTGCTAGAGAGCAACGTCCCTCCAGAAATCAGGAAGATTCTTCAGATAAACATTCAGAATTACCTCCTGGCTAAGCAAGCAAGCAAGCCAGAAAATAAAAGGAAAGGAAGAAGAAGAAGAAATCTCAGCCAAGACCCCAATGGCAAGTTGGAAGGATTTGGAACAGCTCGCAATTTGAGCTTTTAGCTGTTTCGAAGGGTTGTTAGTTATTTGCTAGGATTCATTTTATCCAGGAGCAGCTCTGGATTTTAAGGGATCTTTCCATGTGGCAAAGATAAATAAATAAGCAACCAGACATTCAGGAAGAATATGACTTGTATTTTCTTTTTCCTCATTAAAATCTATTTAGACTCCCACCCTCGCCCCCTTTTCAAGCCTTTCTGTTTCATACTAACTCTTTAAAGAAGAGAAAGAAGTTTAAAACCAACACTAGTTAAAAGCAACCATCATTGTACCTTGTGTTGGGGGTTCCTCTGAATGCATTTAGAAATGAAACACAGCTCTTCCTTTTGCCTTAATGAGCATTTAGGAGGCCCAGCGATCAGACCATTGGTAACAGAAAGAAAAAAAAGGAAGAAAGAAAGAAAGAAAAAAAAGAGCCCTGGTAGCGATTTACTATTGTAGTTTAAATAGATTTAAATCCAGTGAAATTGTTTTGTTCTAATTCTATCCTTTTTTTCTCAGTTCACCGACTTCTCATAGAAAGACTTTTTCCAAAGTAGCTGGCAGTTTCCCACTATGATAAAGCAAGGCAATAAGAAAGTTTTATTTTTGTTGTTGGGTTTTTGTGTTTTGTTTTGTATTTTGCTTTTTTTTTTCCTTCTTATTTTGTCCCCACTGCAAATTCTAAGGCCTGGAGCAAATCCCTGGAGCACATTTGGTAAAGTGTGGACCGTTATACATGAACTACAAAAATCAAAAGCATCATCTCATTGGCTCCTTAGATTCTTAACCGCAGAAGAATATTCTGATCACTTAAGCCATTTCAGGGCCTGAAATTAGAAAGTAATAAAAAAAAAATATCACACTCTCCCTGGTGGGTATTACATTTAATTGGTTGCTCAGCAGGAGTTCAGATCTTAAGTCAGAAACGCCAGCATACCCTGTACATATTGCTGTTTCCAAAGGACTACATGCAAACACTACCAAATAATTAAAACACACACACACAAACAGATAAATTCAGAAATAACTTGAGGATAGAAAGACTGAAGGGGGAAAAAAAGGGATACATGAATCCCAAATTTCTTTAAACACATACTCCAACCAGACCAGACAGCACATTTATGTGTTTAGATCAGTTGGAAAAACAGCCTTGTTTGGAATTGAAGTTCTTCACGGGATTAAATGCTGGTGGCGTGATGTGTGTTCTTTGGGAGAAAATGGACTGTGCACACACTCCTGGCTATTTGAGACTTGACTTAAAAGAACACCAGAGCCTTGATTCCCAGATCAGCCTGGGCCTAAAAGGAGCGTTCCCAGCTTGTCCGGTTTCGTGCTTGCAGAGTGTGGGTGCCCACAGCACCATCCAAGAGTAGCTTGGATCACAGAGCCTGATGCTCTGCTGCCACCTTCTGTCCCAGCTGACATGACAAGAAGCTGTTTAGCTCCCAACCATCCAGAGACCTCAGCGAAGGATCCCTTCCACCTAAGAGAGCCAGGGTCAGCCAGACCTGCCCATTCCAGGGACAGAAATATCCTCCATGACCTTGGGGGTTCGGCTTCTTGAAATGGCGTCTTTCAGAATTCACATCCGTTTGTTCTGCTTTTGTCTTTCTCTTTGCTTACCCACACCCCTCACCGGCCCCTCCCCACTTCCCCTACCCCCCACCTGGAACTTTCTATACTTAGGAGGAACCTGGATTATGAAGTAGAAGGCAAAGACAGGGCATTTTGTTTTCAAACGTCAGCACACTCTTGTCTATATCATTGCCAGAGACAAATGGGATGAGAAAAGTGAGCTTGAATAGCAGGAAAAAGTCCTGACAGCAAGATCTATGGCCCCACAGAGAGCCAGTCCCCAGGGCTAAGCCATTGGTTGACATATTTAAAACTTGAGTGGACAAAACATTAGACCCTTCACCGCAGGAAACAATGGTATAGCAGCTCCGGGGACCTGACCTGTGGGAGCACAGAGGTCTTTCCCAGCTCTAATGTTTTATGATTTCTCAATTGACTTCCCATCTATTAAAAAGAAAAGTATTCGGTTACCACGAAGGAATCCAACTGCTTTGACATTCTGTCAGAGTTCAGGATGGTTTTAATAGACTTTCATTTTTAAAAAAAATTGCACAGCATTAAAAAAAAAGTCCCAACACCTACTTTCTTTGAACTAAAGGAAAAATTCACATAATGAAGCCTATAAATACTTACTTTAGGGAGAAGAGGAAGGGAAACTATCTTGATAACCTGCCAAGGTGCAACTCGATTGGAGAATCAGGGGACTTGCTGGGCAGCCTTTGACCAATGCCTACCCTCTTCTGAATCACCCATTTCTCATTGGTCAGGATGATGACATCTAATGCCAGTTGGGAGCACTTAGGAAGGACTGAGGATGGACCAAACATGAGTTTGCATTTCCTTGCCAATCCTTCCTTCTTTGTGTGGATTTTATGCTTCTTAGCTTCAGGCCTGGACTTGGGGAGGCGAAGGGCAAGGGGGATGAGAGGAGGGGTCATGTTCTATGTTTGTTCTATTCTTTCAGACCACTGAAACACTCACACTGTAACTATTGAACTCCATCATTTGCCAGGTATTGTGTCAGAAGCTGATGTGTCAAAGCAAAAGTGAACAACAAAGTAGGAGCCCATAAGGATTAATTTCCCATCAGCTCTGTGTGTGTATGTGTGCACGCACGTGCGCGTGTGCGTGTATGTACATGAATGCACGCATACTGGGGCTGGACATTGCCCCTTAGCTTTTCACCCTCAAGGTTGGTGCTTTACCACAGGACTGGAGATAAGTGCATTGGACTTTCCTACCCAGTTTGGCTTCAAACAGTAGTCCTCAGGTCTCAGCCTCTTGAGAAGCTAGGATTACAGGTGTGAGCCACTGGTGCCCTGCTCAACAACATATAACTGTTCCTAGGGCAAAGTTTAAGATCCCATACTCTGCAAGGCACCATGTGGCCTGGCTCCTCTCTGCATTTTTGCATTTCTTCCCGATCTTTCCTATAGGTGCTGAGGCTCTCACATGCTGGGCCTGCTCCTGGCCCAGGTGAAGTTTGCGTCTCCTCATTTCAGTGTCTGCCTGTATGCTTTGTCTAAAAACCACAGGCCTCCCTCCCAGCCCTGTTCCCTTGCCAGCAACCCTTCCCATCTATCTGTTCCCTTGCACAGAGAAGCCTTTCCAGGCCTCTTGGCCTGGGGTCAGGTCTCCTGAGCATTTGCTTGTTTGGCCCTTACCCCATCAGAGCATATGCCACCAGGACCACGCATGAACTGCGTCCACCAGGACTGCTGATAGACTGTCAGCGTCTCCTAACAGAACACGGACAGGCCCCTTGCCTGTCTTGTTTGCTTTCTTCCTAGGCTTCCCACAGAGCCTTACTCACAGTGCAGCTGTGGATGGACCAACGATGAGCTGAAACAACAGAGTCCATAATGCTAGCAGGCACGGAGCATTTTCACAGGAGTTGAGATAATAAATTTCATCTGGAAGGGCTTCCTGGAAGTGACATCCTAAGGAGAAACTTAGATTTGCCTGTGGAGAAGTGGCTGAGGGCAGTTTCTACAGTGCACACCCCCTGGCTAGTCTAGGAATGAGGCCACTTTGTCCATGTCGAAGGATGGAATAAAGCACACCTGTGGTGAGAAATTCAAACATACCAAGATGAATAGCATCTTGGCCTCTTCCATATGCCCCCTTCTGCAGAACAGCCATTCCTAATTATTGTAATTCCAGACTCTTTTACTCCTTTCCCCTAGTTGGAAAATTATTTTAAACATTCTATGATTCTAACCCAAAAGGTGCATTTGTGTGTTCTTAGAGAAGGGTTTAACTTGAACTCATTCTTTACTTAACAAGGGTTCTGGGGCAAGTTTAGAGGTGTGTGTAGAGCATGGCTCACTTCCTTGGGGCCAGGATAAATAGACCAGAAGAAACTTTAGATGGTTACAAAATAGCACCACCTGATTCTAATTTCTTAGTCGTAGGAAACATAAAGGTCTTGTTTAGATAGACCACTTTCAAGATATACCATGTCTAGTGACATTTTTGTGACTACTTTCTGTCTTCCCCAAAACAAGATTGGAAAGCCAAGACATACCAGAAAAACCTTAACAGTTGGGAAATATGATTAGATTAAATGAATTTACATCTAGTGATTCCTAAGTTCAGGGATTTAACAAACCATCTTTTCTTCACCTGTGTCTTTTTGTCTGTCTCTCACAGGCATTGTTCCTTCCCTTGATAAACAGGCTGGGCAGAAAGGGTCAGAGTTGATACACGGAGTGCCAGGCACTGAGTGAAGAACTAACCCTGTGTAGCATTGCATCTTCGTGATGACCTTATAAGTGAAGTCCTGCCATTATTATCCCCATTTTACAGATGGAGGAACTGAGAGCGCGTGGGCAAAACAAGTGAGCATGGAACTGAGGACTGAACCCAGGCAGCCTGGCACTCTTAAGACCCCTTATGCTTACACTACTGAGATGTCTTGGCATCTAGCTGAACTCTGGGAATCCAGGATGGGATATGCAATCCGAAGTCTTAGATCTGTCTCCCTAACTTCTGGTACTGAAATACTTGCATTTCTCTGAGTCTCAGTTTTAACTCTTATAAATAGAGATCAGGATGGGCATCCAAGAGATTGTTGGACTGAAAATTGGAATCATAAGTGGAAGTATTTGGTCAGCTCTAGCAGCTTCTTCCATTGTCTTGAGTGAATTACACCGTGATACTTTTCAAGATGGCTGATGCTGGGTGAGATCTGAGTTGCATGTAGATTCATGTCCACAGCATTCCTTAATAGGACTACTTTTATTTTACAATTATTCTATTGTCTTTGCCAAGTAATTTGCACTTACTGTCAAGAGTTAAATGACACAGAAAAGCAAAAATCACCATATTAAAAATACTTACCTATGTCTTTTCGAAGTACTTTACTTTTACGTTTTGGTTCTTGGCATGTGGATTATACACTCTGCATCACTCAGAACTGACTTGTAGAATAGCAAATACCATCCTTTCCCCAAGTCTTGAGGAAAGCCTTGTGAGATGTTGGTAGGCAGAGGAAATAAGGAACAAAAACCTCTTGAAGGAATCAAATATATATTCCCAACCCTGGCAGATTGCAATGAGACTTCTCGCCTGTTCTTCAAATTTTGAATAGCACTGGGAGTGGGAGGGATTGGAGGGAGCCGGCCTTGGTATATCACATGCCTTATGACTGCTAGGTTTTTTTTCTTAAAAAAATACTCATGGAGTGTTCCATGACCTATTTCCTCCAGAAAACATGTGTGAAATCTCACACATATTTACACCCACAGAGGACAAATGACTCAAGATGACAAGGCTGCTCTCCATGTGTCTGTCAAAGGCCCCAGACTCCAAACAACAAATGCAACCAGATGGGAAACCACAAGACCAGCTCCCTGCCCTTTGTCGCCTGCTGTCACCTCATTTGAGTGTGCATCAAGTAAAAAGACCAAGGGAGGGGCCCAAACCCCATTTTGGAACCACCCTTAATAAATGGATGTTTTCTTCACTCAACTCATCTCATATCACCAGCCCAGAGGGTCCTTTGCTTTGTTTGTACCTCCTCCTCTTACCAGCTTTACCTTCCCAGTCACAGAGCAGGTAGATTCTAGGCAGGAACAAGGTGTGCTCTGAAGAAACCATAGCTCAACCACAGTGTTTATAGTAGGTTCTTGAATTACCTTCCTGGGCTAAGTTTGATCATCCCTTTTGTGACTCAGACACCTGATAGTTCCATGTCATGGTGGAGAATGAGAGAATAATAGTAAGGCGTGAATGCCATCAGTGCCCTTTGGATGGCTAAGCACTTTCCCATTGCCATCTACTTGGTCCTCTCTTCCCCTGTAGGGAGAGGAAAGGTCTTTTTCTTACATTATGGAGGAGGACATTGGAACTCAGGAAAATTGAGACCCATTCACCACACCCTTCCCCACCACGTGACTTGAGAGCTTCCAGTTAATCTGCCCTTCTTAGAGCAGAAGATGACCTTGGAGGGAAAAATGGGAAAGCACCAGCTGCCGGGCCCACGCTGCTATTCACTCTCCCCTGTAGGCCCCACAGTGCCCACAGATCCCCCTCAGGTCTGTGCCGACAGTGTGCCCGGTGCCTTGTGGGACCAAGTGGTTTCCTTCTTCTCTGTGTACAGCTGCTTGTCACTGTCTGAGCACAGATCTGATAGTGACTGTTAGCTGACATGTCTCTGGGAGGCTGACTGGTACAGGAGGGGTGGCATTTTGGGGGAAAGGGAGGTTCTGACCCAGGTGATAATATTTCAAACTTGTTTTTGAAAAACCCAAGAAATCAAATCTGGTTAGGGTCTCACGGTTCAGAAATGAGGAACTGTGGGTAGCCTCAGATGAGGTGATCCTGAATTGCCCCAGGGTAGAGAGAAGTGTTAAGAAGGAAACATGCATTTTGACTGGAAAGAATTTGAAGAAGTGACACACAAAAGTGGTGTTAGCCCTTGGTTCTTGCACTCAGGACTGATCAAAGACCCCAGTGTTGGTCATGACCCTGCTCACTCATTTCCAGTGAGATTTGCTGGTGGACGATGCTCAGGTGCATAAAACCCTCCTACACCCGCCAGCTACTTAGTTGTAGCCGTAGATGTAAAATTTAAAATTTTGGCTGAAAATTCCAACAACTGAGATATGCCTCATTGAAAATGCTGCAGTTTCAAATTCTAAAATCACTGTATCTTCTTGTTCTGCAGTAGTCTTCTTCCCGTCTGCCAATGGCAAATGGGGGCAGAGACCAGCCAGAAAGATTATAGGGGCAGGGTCAGCAGCAAACCCTCTTAGTAGTAAGCCCTTTCCTTGTTGGCTAAACTTGAAATAAAATAATGTTATAACAACAACATCCACAAACGAACAACAATAATAATAGCAAGCTGGGCCCCAGGGGCTTACACCTGTAATCCTAGCTACTCAGGAGGCTGATATCTGAGGATCGCATATCTAAGTCAGCATGGGAAGGAAAGTAAATGAAACTTTTACTCCAATTAATCACAAAAAGCTAGAACTGGAGGTGTGGCTCAAATAGTAGTAAGAAAAAGCTACTGGGCGCCGTTGGCTCACGCCTGTAATCCTAGCACTCAGGAGGCTGAGATCTGAGGATTGTAGTTCAAAGCCAGCCTGGGCAGGAAAGTCTGTGGGACTCATCTCCAATTAATCCCCAGAAATTCAGAAGTGGCATTGTGAGTCAAAGTGGTAGAGTACTAGCCTTGTGTGAAAAAGCTTAGGGACAGCACTCAGGCCCTGAGTTCAAACCCCATGACTGACAAAAAGAGAAAAAGAAAAACTCAACAAGAACATGACAGCCCAAGTTTAAGGCCCAGTACCGGCACAAAAATAACTGGCACAAAACAACTGTAACTACACACACACACACACACACACACACACACACACACACACACACACACACACTGGATTGAGTACCTGTCAATCTATTAAATGGAAATCACTTTTAAAATTTGACTACGCTATGTCTCTCGAGAACATACCTTACCATAGCTATGAACCCTACATCTTTTTTTATTGATTTTTTATTATGAAAATACTGTACAGAGGGGTTACAATTACATGGGCAAGATAATGAGTACATTTCTTATCAAGCATTTTTGCTTCCCCTTCCCATCCCTTCCCGTATCCCGACCCCCTATCCTCCCTCCCTCCCCCTCCACCAAAGTTGTAAAGTTTGTTTTTCGACATAATAACTTGTACATCTCATCGTTGCAATGGGTCCACCTGTATCCCTATTTAAACAATTTGTTTTTTTTTCCTTCCCCTTCACAAATTATACTAACATCAAATACAGTGAAAGCAAGGGTTATATCGTGGGGGAGGGACATACAAAGCAACAAAGAAATCATCTTATAAATATGGTAGAAACAATCACATGATAGTAAAAACATTTGAATACTTATCTTGGTGAACCCTACATCTTTATTTAATATGCACAAGCCTTTCTCATACTATTGAAAAATTCCTCCTGAGCATCTGTGTTTACTGCAATGGTGGCCATGTTGCTGAGTTAACATCTCTCCCTAAGTTGGACAGTTGACTGTGTCTGGTTTTTCATGTTTTGTTTTTCCTTTGTGGAAGGCAGGTGTTGATTTGGAACTTACAAGAAGTGAGCAGAGAGTATGAATGGAGGCATTTCCTAGCAGTCTATGGGCTGGAAGAATTTGCAGGTACTTGCTTCAAATTTTGTTCTTTCAAGTCTGGAGAGGGACCTTGAAAATTTCATGTCCAAAGCATCCATCAGTTTCATCTCCAATGTGAAAATGGTACCCACTATGGGGTGTTCTATGCTTTATCTCTCCTGCCCCAAATCCCAACTCCTAACAAACAGAGGTACCATTTCTTCCTAACGCAGAGCTCCTTCTGGCCAAAGAACTACTGTTGGGACCTAAGACATTTTTAACACCCAATTAAATGTCTGTAATTGGATAGAATTGAAACTTCTTTGCCTCCAGCTGTGAGCCATAATCTGTTTCACACCTGAGTGTTGGTCTAGTGGAATTTTAGCATTTTTCCCCCAGAGTTGTAGAGATAACATACAAGAAGAGAGCTGTTTTCTTACTTTTTAGTATGTGAATCATTTCCCCATCATTTTAGGGTATCATTGGTAACTTCCTTTGGGCTGGAACTCTACTTTGAGCCTGAGGTTTTGGCACCCCACACTTTCCTGGGCTGCTATGTAAAATGTGGAAGCAATATGGGAAGAGCCCCAGAGGAAGGAACAGTGGTTAAGCATGAGTGCCATCTGTGAGCCAAATGGACTTAGGTTCTAGGCTCTTCTATTCCATTTCCTAAGGCCGTGGGAGTGACAACTAGATCATGCTACTATGTTACATTCTGAGCAGTTTCCCAAACATGACCAGTAGTACAGTTTGTAGATTAGACAATCAACTTCACTGTTGAAAACCAGAGAAGCTTGAATATTCTTAACACTTAATTTTTAAAAATCAGAATTCTACAGTTGCAGTTGAGGTAAATAGGGTAGAAGATTTCTGGCCTTCTTGGATGATTTCTATTCACAATGCAGATTGAGAAGCTTAGGACTAGGCAGCCAGACTTCTACCAAAGTTGAAGCCAATCTGTACAATATACTCAGCCATCTTGTTTTAGAGGTGAGAAATGAGAGACAATGAGAAATAAGAGCCTCTTATAAGTGACTGATTTTTCTGGGCTTACTACATTGACTGACTACTTAAGATTTCATCTAATAAGTAACCACACACACACACACACACACACACACACACACAGAGTTAGGTGCCAATGGCTCACACCTATAATCCTAGCTACTCAGGAGGCTGAGATCTGAAGATTGAGGTTAAAAGCCAATCTGGATAATAAAGTACATGAGTCTCTTAGGTACAATTAACCAGCAAAATACTGGACTGGATGTGTTTCTGGAGTGATAGACCACCAGCTCTGAGTAAAAAAGTTGCGTGAAAGCACAAGGCCCTGACTTCAAGTCCAAGTACCAATACACACGTGCGCACACACACACTACAAGGCAAATCTCACCACCTCTGATAATATAGCACTTCCAACATATCTTAGAGTCTGGACTCAAAAAGAAGGCGCTATAAGGGTGGAATGAGGGCCACATTAACCAAATGAGAGATGACATAGTGAAAAGCTGGTAGTGACAATTTCCCCTACCTGGCTAGAATCTTGAGCTTTAGAACCTAGTATTTCTATAGGTCCTCTTCTCTACACATGCCAGTCCAACAGGGCCTGTATTCATTCTCCTAAGAGCCAGAGAGAGGGGGGGGGGAAGGAGGGAGGGAGGGAGAGAGAGAGGGAAGGAGGAGAAGAGAGAGGAAGAGAGGGAGAGAGAGATACTTGACATCTGGGCAGGAAGGTTCAGGAAGAAAAGATCATTGGTTTGGGCTATAACGAAAATGGGATTGTATAGTGTAGTATACCTGACTAAAGATGAGAAATAAAGGGCTAGGCATGGGCTTGAATGAAGGGCTGGAAGGGACCGTGGTGATCCAGTCCACAGGTCCTCAGTCCTGACCAGGAGATTGGAGAATAACCCTATAGAACAGGGTGGGAAGAAGCCCCTGGCAGGGTACTGGCTAGAAGAAGCATCCAGGGCTCAGCGTGGGTGTGGAGAATGTACACCACCTTGATTTATGTGTCAGGCGGGCCTGACTTAATATCTTCTATCACCTCCCCAATTTTTAGAAAAACAGAGAGAGTGAGTCTGAGCTTTGTGTTTCTTATGGAATCCTTAGGGAATCCAGTTAAAACTATGGACTCTCTCACCAGATGTGAGTGCATATTTGGACTGTGCACATCTGTGCATACATTTTCAGGGGTTTCATGGCCCCAGAGCACAAATCTCCAGGGGATCCAAGGACCTCCAGTGAAGACTTCTTGATCAATGGTATAAGTCAATGCTTACTCCGAGTCACACAGCTGGGGAGTGGTGCACAGGGACCCTCAAACCTCCATGCACATCCCTCCACAAAACCCCCAAAGTCTGCCACTGGGAGACACTTAAGGCAAACCAAATTTGGGAGCTTAACCTCCAAATAATATCTTGCCTGTGCACCTTTGAACGTTAAATAAAAAGCAAAGGTCTAAACCGATATATTCAATCTATAAATATGCATTAAGCACCTACTAAGTAAGAGGCTTTTCTGAACACAGAATCAGACAGCCCACCAGTCAGAAAATGGGCCCTGCCCTTGGGACATGTATGGTCTAACCAGGAGACAGAAAAGGAACAAGTACTAATTATTACAAGTTGCTGCTTAATGAGCATTATAAAGGTTAGCTTGAACTCTTTTCGAGAGACTGTGCTAAATAAATGATTAACTTTAATACTATAAATAGTGTTAAACCATCATGTTGATGAATAATTAAAGGTGCTCCCATTATGGAAACTCAAAGCTCAGGGCACCTCTGCTTAGCTGCTCCGTCTGGTGCAGGTGTTCCAGCTTGCAGCCTTGACTCTCACATGTCCCATGGTCTTCTTGCAAGAGGTATTTATTGACTCCTGCTTGCCTGTGGGAGAAATGTGGGCAAGCCATTTGGAGCCCAAACCAGACTTCTGATCAGAGTCCTCTGGAAATATTTAAGGCATTTGCTACAATTCCTTCTGACATCAATGATGAGGATAGTCAGAAAACCCAACAAACTCAAGCCAACCCCAGTTGATGCTCTGATAAATATTTAGGGGTTTGGGGCTGGCTGCGGAGAAGTGGCTGTGGCTCCTTTATCTAGAGAAGTTGTGACCAACATGGCTGTATTTCCACATACAGTTGGGGAAATTGCAACATCTCATTTGGAAAGGGACTGATGCTTAATCCTATTTGATCCCAGCAACAAGAAGAATGCTCTTCTCGTGTGTGTAGTGGGTTAGTGGGGAGCTTGGCAAAGTTGGGGAGTCCATCAGAGCTGGAGGATGAGAGAGGGGTCACATCTTTTGGGCAACGTAAACTTTGTTGTCAATATTCCTTCCTTCCTTCCTTCCTTCCTCTATTTCCCTTTCCTTTCTTTTCTTTCAATGCTAGGTATTGAACTCTGGGTCTTATGTATGTTAGATAAGCACTCTACTACTTAATCTGCTCCCAGTCCTTTCCATTTTTGGGGGAAAGGGGTATAGCATAGGGTTTGAACTTAAAGCCTCATGCTTGATAACTAAGTCCTCTACTGTTTGAGTCATGCCCCTCAGATCTATTTTCATTTTTCCGATACTTTTGAGCTGGCCTGGATTGTGAGCCTCCTATTTACACTTGCTGATTAGCTGAGATGATAGACATATGTCATCCTACTTAGCTTAGTTTTTTTACTGATAGAGTTGGGGTCTCATCAATATTTTACCTGGGCTGACCTCAAACTACAATTTTCCTGATCAGACTCTGCCTCCTGAGTAGCTAGAATTACAAGCATGGGCCACTGCACCCAGATATATTTTTGGTTTTAAAAGAGTCTCAATAACTGCTTGGGCTAGTCTTGAACTTTGCTCCTCTTGCTTTTACCTCTGGAGTGGTTGGAGTTACACCCCACAACTGGCTTTGTGATTTTTGTAACGTTTAAGTTCCAAGTGTATGCTAGCAGAAGAACTCCATTGTCCAAATTAGCGTCTGCAGTGGCTTCAGTGTGTCCCCAAGTTTATATATTGATTATATTTGGATGTAGAGTCTTTGGGGGTATGATTTGAACTTATGAGCATGCAAACCCTACTTAGGATTGGTGGCTTTATAAGAAGAGAAAAGGATACTTAAACTGAGGCACAGAAAATTGAAAAAAAATTGTTTTGATTTTTGGGACTCAACAAATTTGCAAAGTCAACCAAATCATTGAACCAGGTTACAGATAGAGGCAACTATTTCCACCAAACTTCCTGCGTGAACACATGATAGGCCCACACCTGCCAATGGCTTGAGGGAGAAGGAATTAGCCCTTGGCCCACACATCTTTTATATTATCATTGCCAAGGAACTCTACCTTCTCCTATTGTGGCTCTGCCACACCTTCCTGCCATGTCTTAGAAAGTTTGGAGCAATGGCCTCTTGTACTGCGACTAGGCACAGTTAGGGTTTGCTCCCAGCTCTTCTGAGATGGCTCAAGAAAATTCACACAGGAAAGGACAGTGCTCTGTCAAATAAAGGAAACTGGGCTGGCTTGTGGAGATGGAAAAAGGCATTGTTGCTTTGAGAGATGTGGCTGAGTAGATATTTGGACTTTAAACAATGCCCTGGGCCAGACATTTTTAGCAACAGAAGCCAAAAAGGAAATGCCTGGGCTGACATGGTGTCTGCCCTCTTCACATACATTCCCACTCATTAGCATCACCTGTCGGGAGGTGGGGAGGGCATGTGGAGAAGCCCCCAGGCACAGCAAGAATCAGCAATAACGGCAACTTGGTGGTTCATAATAATCTTCCATGACCACATGAGACTCCAGGAGATGATTTCAGTCTACTTCTGTGTCCTAAGCAATTTTGGCTCTCCATTTAACAGCAAGTTAGTACTTGGCTGTGGCCCAGCTCTAACCATTGGTGGGGAACTTGTCCCCAAGATTCTGTGGTTTGGCAATCCCCAACACTTCCCACCAGCTTGGTCAAATCTGGTAAAAGTTCACAGTCTTCTGAGCTGCACACCTGGTAGAGGAGGCAATAGCCAACCTCTCTAGCAGGAAGGAACAATAGTCATCAATTCTTTGGTCTCTCCATATGCTACATGGCAATGATTTTTTTCTTGCCTTTGGAAGGATTGTAAGCACACAGTGAGGGGATATGTATGATTCATGAGCCCCTTGTACCACTGCAGCAAAGAAGAGAAAGTCAGAGTAATTCTAGCATCTGCCCTCTAGGGCAGACATAGCCGCAAATATGGGATGGGTGTTGGCTAGAATTAGAGGTGACCAGGGCTCTATTTTGCAGGGACAGGTTTTACCTCATCATTGCTATAGTCCTGCAGAGTTGGGAAGATTAGGCATGTGTTTCTGACCCTTGTGTGAAACGAGATTCTTTCCATATGCAAGAGAAGAAGTCAGAAGGACGGAACATCTATGGAGCACCTACTATGTGCCAGGCACTGCTGAGGGCTGCTGTCAGTGATCTAATCTTTGAACAATCCTAGCAGGCATATGCTATGGGTTGCCATCAAATGCACATCAGAGGCAGAAAGAGGCAAGGAAGTTAGCCACAGCTCCACTGCCTGTGACAGATTTTTGAGAATAATATTCTTGGACCTACAACAATGGTGCCAGCTTCCGGCATCTGAGCAGACCAGAGCTGTGATCTTAGGTTAGTTTTCTAAGAACATTTATCCTCGTGTCTTTTGTTGAGAAACAGCTACACAAAATCTTTCAAAGACCGGCAAGGAGGCTATTTCAAATGATATGACCTCTTGACACAGGTGTATTTTCAAGACCCAAATGTTTCTTGAGAAATAATATTTTCAGGGTCTGTTGCCCTCTCAACAATAGTTCACAAATCCTGAAAGTAAAGTGTTTGATCCTTTCTCCTCAGAAAGGCTGAGAAGAGGGAAACATTCAAATGTCAGAAGTTGAGCTCTCTGATGAGCGAGGAAACAAGAACCCAGACAGCATGGGTCTCACCAAGAGACCTTTGAAATGAACTTTGCACATTTAAGGATCTCCACTCCTCTCAAATATGTTCTTCTTTTTGTCATGGGGCTTGAACTCAGGGCTTTGGGCACTATTTTGAGCTTCTTTTGCACAAGGCTAGTGCTCAACTACTTTGAGCTATAACGCCACTTCCAGTTTTCTTGTGGTTAACTGAGGATGAGCCTCATGAACTTTCCTGCCCAGGCTGGCTTCGAACTGCAATCCTCAGATCTCAGCCTCCTGAGTAGTTAGGATGATAGGTATGAGCCACTGGTGGCCGGTTAAAATATGTCCTTGAGCTGGTAACACTGGAGACATTTCTGAAAAGACTTGACACAATGTTGTGACTTCGGGCTCTGGTTCTTATCGGGTTACCAGCTCATTGTGTCTGGTTGAATCATTTAACCTCTCAGAACCTGGTCTCCTCATCTATCAAAGAAGCATTGCGCTGGTCCATGGAGGCATTTTCCAGCTTTGGGCTCTGTGGTATTTATGTCTAAGAGGGTTTCCTCTCTACCGGTTTTGGGCCTTCTTCCTGTTGAGAGACCTGTCCACCCAGAAAAGGCTGGCCCACATTCAAATCTCAACACAATCGTCTAGCCAGTTGACAGACAAGAGCATGTCTTTTGTGATCACCATACTTCATATTCCTCTTCTGCCAAAGGCTGGAAGAAACTCCCCATGAAGCCCTGGGTTAGCCTACAGACAGCAATGACCACTGCAGACTTAGCTTGTCATGCTGAGAGAAGGAATCAGGGCCTTTAGGATGGGGCTGTCTGGGGTGTGTGCGTGTGTGTGTGTGTGTGTGTGTGTGTGTGTGTGTGTGTGTTGTTTGATGCTGGACTTCTGAGCCTGCAGTATGAGGAGGATCAGGAAATGAGGTGGCTCCCCTGAGCTGCGAGGAGTAGAGGAGAGGAAGTGGGGAATGGGGACCCCCAGTCCAAACAGCACAGCACAAGCTGCCAGCTGGCGTGAGCAGAGTGATCAGGGCCCCGGGCCTGGAAAGATTCCTTTGGGGATGATTTTTCTTTGGAGGAAATTTCCTTTGGAGGCCTGCCAGGCTGAGTTCTGCCAGGGATCCTTGCTCTGTGTACCCGGCCAGCCTAATTCCCAAGGTCAAGACAAGATTTCTCCACTCCTAGTCCAGTCCTTCCCCAAAGATGGTGCTGTGGCAGAGAGCCAATGGCAATACAAACAGGGGAAGGGGTAAGGATTAGTTTGTGCTGGTTTTCAAGCCTAGTTCTGGGCAACCTGGAAAAAAAAATCACTGAACTAGGCACATTTCCTCATCTGTACAATGGGCATAAAAATCAAAGTTATGGTTTAGGTTCATTGGTTCGAGTTAAGGAGTGTGAATCACCTGGTAGGTGTTCATTTAACGTTATTACATGTCTTGGTAGTACAGCCTTTTGGACATTAATGGTTCATGACATTAACTACAAGAAAATCTATTGGCTCATATTCCAAGAGGCAACAATGTGCCTTCCCAGGCAGAGGTCAGCCAATTACCATCATTAAACTTCATCCAGCCCTCATCTCAGAATCAGTTAATTATTAATAATTAAATTAAGAATTAATGAACAATAAACAAAAATATAAATAAAATATAAATGTAATACATATATAATATATATATATAAATACAATATATAATAAATATGTAAATTAAATAAATAGAATAATTAATAATTCTTGAGACAGGGTCTTACTATGTAATCCCTACTTATCTCAAACCTATGCTCCTTCTGTTAAAGTGCAAAAATGCTGGGATTACACCCAACCAACAGCAGCATCTGTTGTCAATGAGCTGGTGTGATCATCCTATGAGGCAAGCTCTCTTCCATGTTCCTCCTCCCTGAGTCTGCAGGAGGGCAATGTGTGCTCAAGATTATGTGGCCAGCATAAGGAGTGCAACACCAGAGTTTAAAAGCAGATTGTCCTGAGCTCTGTTTCCCATCACAGCTAGGCAAACTCCAGCTACCTCTCAAACCGATTCCCCCAACAAAGGAGATTCTAGAAAAATGACAAGAAGCAATTGTGTGCAAAGCTCTTGTGTGGTATTGGAATCACATGTCCCGAATCTCCACAGAGCAGTTTTGACTTCTCACTTGGTCAACAAGACAATGCACATGTGTCTAAAATTCCTTGCAGTGACCCCAAATCCAGTGCAAATACCATGTTCTGCTTCAGAATCCATAACTTAGTAGAATGGGAGGAAAACATACAGTCTGTATATTGGTTTCAGTCATATTCCCCCCAAAGATAATGTTTAGCACCTGCACATGTGAACTCATTTAGACATAGGATGTTTTCAGAAACAAGATACACTCAGAGTGGATTAAGGTAGCTCTGTCCCAATGATTGTTGTCCTTATAAAAGGAAAATGATTTGAACACACACACACACATACACACACACACACACACAATGGAAGAGGACCAAGTGAAAGCACAGAGAGAGAGCAGAGTCATGGGGCAACAAGCCAAGGAATGCCAGAGATTTAATCATCAACTAATCAAGGCTGGGCAGTGGGAAAGGAAAACTTTCCTTGAGTCTTCAGAGGTAGCTAGCTATTTTGCTCAGATCTTGGTCTCAAGCTCAAGCTCATATCCTCTACAGGATGGAGAAAATAAATTTCTCTTGTTTTAAGGCAGTTTATGATTCTTGTTTTGATCACTTTGTGGTCATCTGTCCCAGTGGCTCTGCAACTAATAGAGTCTCCTTACAGGGGAGACATTGCCGTGTCCCAGGAGCCATCTCAGCTAAACAGATCTGACAGATGGGATTTTTTAAAAATATATAATTTTATTGTTATTATTAAGGTGTTGTATGGAGAAGGGGTTACCAGTTCATAAATCATAATTCATTTCTTTTTTGGACAATGTCATCCCTTCCTTTGCGTACCCCTAGTAAAATGTGTAACCCAGGCTGGTCTTGAACTTGTCATTCTCCTGTCTCATCTTCCTCATTGATTACTGGTATAGGCCACCATGGCTGCTGAAGCTTGGACTTTTGCACAGGTTAGTAAGCTCAGGGCACACAATAGTCACATCATAGAGTTCAGGACAAGGACAGCTGGTATTCGTATGTTCTCAAGGAACACGCTTCATGCCCACTGTGGGGATAGGGGCTCCACCATAGCACATCACCAGGCTTCCCTGCCTTGGTCTTAGTGAGGGTGCTGTTGGCTCTTAAGAAGTGGGCTGGGCTTCTGTGAACTTTCCCACAAGTCAGAGTCTAAGACTCTCATCAGTACCCCTTTCCAGAGGCAGAGGCCCATGGGGAGAGCAGATTTCTGGCATCAGGCAGACTCCCTGGACTCACTCTTCATGCTATGTAAAGAGGCCTAGCTGGCAGCATTGACTTGATGGTTCTCTCCAGTAAGTTAAAATATTGAACATACCTGAAGACTTAGCTAACGATCTTTGTGGGGGAAAGTATTAGAAATCTTGGAGAGATTTTTTTTTCAATGCTCTGAAAATTGTCAATAACCCTCTGAGACCACCTTCCCTTCCCCCCCCTCCTCCCCCACTGCCAGAGGACTACAGGGCCAAGCTCCTAGCCCATCATCCTGCCTAATGATGGTGACTGAGAGTCAAGCATCAGTAGATTATGATCCTTCAAGAGGCTTCTCAAAACCAAGCCCTCTGTCCCATTTAAGGATGTTCACTGTATAGCTCTGCTTATGTGAATATTGGGAGAGGGGACACAGCATTGATGTCTCATTTGATTTATTTGCTAGGAGGAGGTAAAGCTACTGTCTTGTGCAAACACAAGGTGAGTCACCGTTTACTTCTCACTACCCACTGGTGTATTAATATGTTTTCCATTTTCCTATGTATTCATGAGCCATCCATGTGGAAAATCCACTAAGAGTAGTTGTATCTTTAAATTAGATTTTGCTTTTTTTGGGGGGGAGGGGGTCATGGGGCTTGAACTTAGGACCTGGGCACTATCCCTGTGTTCTTTTGCTCAAGGGTAGTGCTCTACTACTTTGAGCCATAGTGATACTTCCAGACTTTCCTGTCTGGGCCAGCTTTGAACTGCGATCCTTAGATCTCAACTTCTTGAGTGGCTAGGATTATAGGAGTGAGCCACTGGTACCTGGCCTCACCACCTTTTTAAACTACCATGAGTCTATATTTTTTTTTACTTCTATTGAAATCAGAAATGATTACGGTTTTTCTCTTCATAAAGAGGAGAGTCAATTCAGTGACTGAACTTAAGATCATAAGCTACAGTTTTAGGTTCAGATTTTCATGAGACATGAAAACATGTTCTGGGTGGTTCCAGAAACTTCTTTCCTAGCCTAGAGAGAATCTGAGGAGCAGAGGTGCATGGCTTTACCCCTCTTTTTCCCAAGTTTTACTTGAAAGGGTGTTGAGGTGGGTCAACTGCTGAGTTTTCTCTAGGGAGGAAATGTTGTATTTCCTTGCAGCTAACAGCTGGGGGAAGTTTCTGGAAATGCAGATATCATTTAGGATGCTGCTTTCTACAGTCCTTTGGGAAAGGGGAATCAATCATCTTGATTGAATTGATTCAGTTCTTGAGAAAAACAAGTATTCTGACTGGGGTCTATGGGGGGGCAGCGGTTTTACACATTAATTATCGGCTAGTTGCCCAAACTATGTTTTCCAGCTCTGAGTTTCCCGGAGAACTTAAAATGGAGACACTTCCACATGAAATGTCCTATAACTGCCATAGATTTGTCTGTCTTTGTCTCTGGCTCTGGCTCTGGCCTTGTCCCAGAGCTCCTACTGTGTTCGGTGTTAGGTTTGCAGGATCTGGTTTCTAAGATGGGAGGGGAGGGAGCTTGTGAGCACTTATGTGCCAAAAGAGAACAGAAGAGGAACTACTCTCCCCCCCCCCCAACACACACATACTTTTCATGCGCACAAAGATGCCCCTTAGACCCTCTGGACAGATGAACATGCAGCCTCTGTCAGCTTGGCTTCTTGCTGCAGGACAAGGCTTAGGAGGCTCACTTGGGCCAGTGATAGTGCTCTCTGCCTTCCTGCTTTTCTGCTGAACATCATCTGTCCCTCCCTCCTTGGACATCAATGGTTCTATCACAGTTGCCTCACCTCCACTAAGAGCTTGTAACATGACCTTCCTCCTCTCCAGGACGCCTCCAAATCCCTGCAGAAGTCATCTCTGCCAGGGGGTTCTGGAGTGAACATCATCGCTCAATTGCTGGAGAATATATTAAAAATTCTCGATAGCGACACTTTACTCTTAAATACAAAACCAGCTCTTTTCAAAGGCCCCCCCTGAAGGGCCAAGCACATGCCCTGACTATAAAGAAGGAAACACTTTCTCTAGTGACTCTCAAGCAGAGAAACACCCAATTGATTTGGCCGCAGGAGTGTGAAATCATTTACACAGTGCAGCGGGGTGGCCACAGTGCTCAGGAGTCCTGGCCAAGCACTGGCCCAAACAGCGCTTGGTAATCATGGCCCCTGTTCTGGCAGGTCTAGAGCCTCAACAGCAAAGGCCAAAGCGGAGGCACAGACTTAGTTTATCAATGCACATGGAGCTGATGAGGAAGGACACCAGTGCCTTGCGCCTGCAAATGAACTGTCTACCTACAGCCTTGTGGAAGCAGGCTCCGGAGATGTGGCATGTGCTGTGTTCTCAGTGTTCATGCTCATGACTGGCATCATATTCTGAATCTGTCCTGAAAGCTCTTTAATTGGAGGAAGCCAAGAACTGAAATGATGGATTCTGCATTCTACGAAGGAAAATAGCACTGATATGTGTGTGTGTGTGTGTGTGTGTGTGTGTGTGTGTGTGTGTGTGTTTGGTCGGTCATGGGGCTTGAACTCTGGGCTTGGGCATTATCCCTCACCTCAGCTCTTCGGCTCAAGTTGAGTGCTGTACTGCTTGAGCCACAGCACCACTTCCGGTTTTCTAGCAGTTTATTGGAGATAAGAGTCTCACGGACTTTCCTGCCTGGGCTGGCTTTGAACCATGATCCTCAGATCTCAGCCTCCTGAGTAGCTAGGATGACAGGCGTGAGCCACCAGTGCCTGACTATTATATGTGATATATATGCATATATCTATATCTATATAATGTGATTTTTGAGAAATGTTGATCCTAGAAGACAGTTTTCATGGAAATTCACATTAGTTTTGTGGGAAATATGTCCCCACGGCCAACAAAACAACTTGTCACCAGAAATGTCCATGCAGAGGCTGGGTCCACCCATGTATAATCGTAAAGGTGTCTTAGCCTCTGAGCTCCTTCCCTGCAAACACTTGCTGGTCACACAGTGACAAAGGAAACAGTAGCCTTGAATAACATACCAAGTAGGACCATTGTTCTCTATCAATGTAACTAGGGACCATTGGAGCTATCAGTTTATGCCTTCTACATGTTTCTTGTTGAGGGCTGATTAGGGAGTTGTTCTAGGTGCTAGGGAGATTATCTAAAATTCCAAAAGTGCAAGAATTGATCCTGTGAAGGAATCAAGATAAATTGGAGAAAGATGCGATATTATGAATAGAGGGTTGCGAAAGATCTCACCTAGGAGACATTGGGTCTGAGATGAGGGATTCAGTGACTCAAAGGGCAGAGAGAGCAATGTGTGAGTCAGAGGGAGTAGTAACACAAGAGCTCTGTGTTAGGAATAGTGCTACACAGTGATTGAGTCTTATAACTCAGGAAGCAGGCAATGAGACAAGAACAGGCCTGCAGGTGGAGCGCAGGCTCTGCAGGGCCTTTGGGCTGCCCCCAGGAGATGGGATTTTATGCTAAGAGCCATGGGAATCCTCTAGAGCTTAGGGGTGACATTGAATTCACTCAAAGCATCTTCCAATAGGGGACCTCTCTTTTGTCATTACTGCTTTCAAATGATGAGATTACTATTGTTATTATTTTATATTTTTGCAAGGGTGGACTAAAGGAGAGCATGAATGATGTACTCTGCTAATGAGTCTGTGGAAGTAGATACGGAGACTAGAATCCGGTCTGACAATGAAGGGTGCTTTGAAAACATTCCCAACCAATTGGTAGACTCATTGGGGGCTGCCTTCAGCTCACTTGAGCTGTAATGAAGGTAGCCCTCTCAGTCTGAGCTTGAGCTGCCTTAATTAGGCCCAGATTCTCTATCTTTAAATTGGTCTTACATCAAAGCTAGAGTTATAATTGCAGGTGATGTATTTGTGAGTTACATTGTTATGTAGAATACTGCGGCCAGCGGGTTGTGTGGGGATTATCGAAAAGCAATTTGTGGGAGAGGTCTATGGGGGAAAAGATAGTTCACCTCACTAAACCTACAGAAGAGAGAGGAGAGAGAGAGGGAGAGAGAAAGGAAGAGTGAGAGAGGAGGATAGGTAACTGGAGGTCTTGGAAAAGCATGTTCAACAAGAAATTGTTTTCTGTTTTTTTTTAAGCTTTCAATATTTTGCCAGCTCTATTTTGCATGCACATCTGGCTTATGACTCTCTTGGCTCCAAGTCATGTGACCCTCAAGGTCTATGTTATTAGAGGTCAATAGTGGTCTGCATTTGATATTTCTGTGGGATTGGCTTGCAGGGGTCAACGCAGGTTATCAGGGGAGCTCAGGCAGCTGGTCCCTGGCCACTCACTAATTCCTCACTCTTGAATTCTGGAACTAGGAGATTTCAGCCTTATGTGCAGTGCTCATAGAAAGCTCTCCTCTTGGGCTGATTCTATAACTTGGCTCTTGTGAACAGTGCTGCCATGAATACAGACACAGATGGGCAGACCTCTCTTTGATGTACTGGTTTCTAATCTTTCGTGTAACAACTCTAAAGTGGGATGTGACAACACGGATGGGATTGGAGAACTTTATATTTTGTTAAGTCAGCTAGGTGCCGAAAGACAACATCTGTGCATTTTCAGTCATTTGTTGAAGAAAACAAAATTCAAACACCAAGCAGCATGACAGAATGACGGCAAGGAAGGGCTGGGGAAGGGAGGATGGGAAGCCAATGGAGGCTTCCTGGGTAATTTTGTATTTTCTTTGAAATTTTTCTAATGAAGATCTATTTACACAATTTCTCCTTTTCCCATGTCGTGATTATTGCTGGAGTTGTTTGCCAGTGTAAAAGTGTGTGTGTGTGTGTGTGTGTGTGTGTTTTCACAGCAAACTGACTACTGGGTCTTGGCTAGAGTTGCATTGTCTATGATTGTGTCCACAGCTCACCCCAACAACGATGGCTTCAGGGGGCCGAGGGTGGGGGTAGAGGCCGCCATTTGTCAAGGGTTTGGAAACACCCCCATTGTGGAGTTGAAGTTTTTACTTGTAACTAACTGTTGATTGTGATGGTGAACAGCCTTGGCCTCTGGGGAGACTGGTGACCTCTTGCCTCTTAAATTGAGATAATTTCCCCCAGCAGGAAGGCAGCTTCATCTCCAAAAGCTTTAGGCTCAGAGAAGGGAAGGTCAAGTTAGTCACTAAGGACAGGGAAACCAGGCTTTTTACTCCAAACCACATTCACTTTTCTAATCAAACTGGCTCATATGATTCCAATTATTTTCCCATCCTCTCCAAGGGCAGTGGGCCATGGGGCAGAATGATGACCTGTGAAATTTCAATTTAAAGAAATGAAACTGGTTTTGATTTATTGGGGGGGGAAAAAAGTCAGCCCGTTCCTCTGGTCTGGTGCGGATGGAGTGAGGGCAAGCAGAGCAGCCAAGAAACTGGGTCATAGTTGACAACCAGTTTCCCCACCCCAGCCTTGGCAGTTCCACAAGCCAAGCCTCTGTGCCCACCACGGCTCCCTGGGGGCTTGCAGCCCTCCAGCCCTCTCTGCTCTCCTGATGGTGATGGTGGTGTCTCTGGGTAGAGTTGTGTGAGATAGAACCAGGCAGTCATCCCAGAAGAAGATGTGGGTTTGCTGAAGAGGCAGTGGGTCGTTGTGGGCAGTGATGGGGTCAGGCCCACTGTGCTGGGCCCGACTCCTCTTGCTTCTTCTGCTGAGTGAGGAGTCACTTCTGGTGGGTATTGCTGACAGTGGTGTTTGTGGAAGCTGGGAGTTATTCTTCGACTGCTGGGTCAGCAGGGCAGTCAGGGAGAAAGCACTTGAACACAGAGCTGCTCCGCTAGTAGAATACTTACTTCACTTGGTTCTCTCACACTCCAGCCGCTGTGAACTGTCTGCCTGCTCCTTGTCTTCTTTTGCCTTCATGCTTACTTAGAAAGCTACTAAATTGTTGGACTCTGATAGACTTTATGTACTTGGCTCTTAACCTGAGTTTTAAACTCAAGAAAGAAAAAAGGAATAGCTGAAAGAGATAAGAGGTGGAAAAACTGAGGTCCAGAGTGTTCTAAGGCCAGAAAGAGTGCTAGCCGTGGGCCTAGAACTCAAGCATGTTGATTCCTCAATCTAGGGTATTATGTAATAATAATATCAATAATGGTATTTGCTAGTATACGTGTCTACAGGAGCCAAGCGCTTTTGAAAAGAAGATTTTTGTATTTCCTCTAATCCTCTTTATACAGCCCTTACTGCAGGAGTTAATGTGGATACAATTATTGTCCTGCTCATTGTACACAAGTGAAGCAGCTTGTGTGCACAAAGGCTAAGTAACCTGCTTGAAGTTGCACAGCCTGGAAGTAGTGCAGGCGGAAAGAACCTTATAAACGTGGGGGTCCTCTTTTGCCACTACTCTACCTGCCTTTAGGACCAGCTGTAACTGCCCCAGGGCATCGCAAGACAAGACGCTCCCACAGACTCAGGGGATTAGCCCTCAAGGTTAAAAGTCTCAAATCTGTTTGAAAATATTCTGAAAGCTATCCCAGCATAGCTTATCCTGGTAGGTGAGGGAATTCACAGAATCTATGAGATTCATGGTTTACATACGATATGAAGGGGCTTTCTGAACCTCTGAGACCCATCTATGGACTACTGGACTACCTGCATGTTTATATACATGCCCATCAGGTCCTCCAGCATCGCCATTTGCCTTCTGTATTGGTTCTTCTTGGATGCTAAAAAGGCAGCTCAACTGTTCCAGCCATAAAACTGGTTCTAGGGCCCAAAAATTCTCTAGGGAAATTTTTGAAATCAGCCAGCCTGAAGCCATTTTCTGAGGGTGGTAGTGGGAAGAATCATGAGATTTCTGAACTCGTTTTTAATTTAAAAACCTTGCATTTTTAACCAAAGAGGAGACAGATGGAGCCATCTATCCAAGAGACCTCTGTGCTTTTCTTACTTTCTGAAATTGGTGGAAGTGAATGGAGGAGATTACACTAGGCATGATTTTCTAAATGCTTTTCCTTAAGGTTAGAGATTAGAGGCTAGAGGCTAGAGACTGAGGCTAGAGACAAACAACATCCTTTTTGTAAATCATTATTTCTTGGAGAGGGGGATGGTCCTGATAGTCCCTTACCCTGTTTGCCCCCCTCCGCCATTCATCTTTTTTGGGGGGAGGTGAGTAGTTTTTTTTTTAAATCACCCTCTTACTTTTAAACTTCTTATGTCATTTTATTTTAGGTATCTCTTCTAAGTAACATACAGTCAGTTTGGAGTTATTTTTAAATTCAATCTGAAAGTCTCTACCTTTTAATATAAAGGCTTTGATCCATTCACATTTATTGTGATCACTCAGCTGCTTAGATTTATTCAAGCCATTTTCCTTTGTGTTGCTTCATTTATCAAATCTTTCTGGCTTCTCAATCTGCTTTGTATTGAACATAAGGTAGGAGAGAAAAACATTCTGTTGCCTTTTAATCTCATATAAAGACTACACATGGCTGCTTCCTCAACGCCTTCGGAATTTCTGTCCTTTGTATTCTGAGTCTTTCAATCTTTGTTTCCCCGAGGCCTAGAGTTCAAGTATAGGAAGAGAAAAAAAATGGGTGCTGAGCCAAGAAGAGAATGGGAGCTTGCTCTCCTAGTCTTTCTGCCCATAGAGTAGAATGTTAATGGATGAGATCAAAGAGAACAACAGGCAGAGAAGATGGCAGCAAGTGGCTTAAAGATCTACCACAGAGAGTCAGATAAAACTTTACCATCTCAACCAGAGAATTTGATTTCCCTAGTTGGGGATCTTGCTTTGGTGGCAAAGAGATGACAGACTCCTGAGTCTTTAAGACTGGTAATAGAGTTAGCTTTCTCTCTGCCCTAGCCTTGGGACTTTTCTCTCTTATGACTGTGGCTAATGGCCAGTACTTGGAATCCAACCCTATAGTCTCCAGATGTCAGCAGTTGCTTTCAATTTCCAGGAGATCCAGCCAGCTTGAAGTTTTGCAGTTTCTCTAGTGGATAACCCACTCGACTAGTGGCCACATACTCATTCTCAATTTGGCTGGGCTCTGGGAACAAGTGGCCAGAGCTGTGCTGAAGAGATTGTGTTTGTGTGGCCCAGCCGAAAGCTCTTAAAGCCTACTCTGAGAGACACAGTCCCTAGCAAGCAGCTGGAAATCGTTCTGTTCTTGTGCCTCCAGCCAGGGGTCAAGAGTTTTCTCAGTCACTTAATGGAGGAGGAAATGTCCAATGCCCTGGTACTCCTTGCTAGCCTGGAAAAGCTGTGCACACATAAACAGATACTCTAATACACAGAATGAGGCACAGAGGAGTACAGCTGTGCCAGGGTGCCTGAGTCACTGAGCTTTCTTGCTTGTGCTGATGAGAACTTGACCATACTTGGCCTGGGACCTGTGGTGACTCCATGCTTTGTTCAGACAGAGCCTGAACTCTGCTACATTGACTGTCTGAGGCAACAGCCTGCTGTAGACTAGCTCAGCCAAGAGACAGAACACCCACAGGCTGGGCTTGGGGAGCCTGGGTATTTTCCTCACACTGCCTGCTGTGGGGCCATATTGAGTCCAGGACCTGGAAGCTGTTCAAATCTAATGATATCTACAGAAGACAGGGTTCTCTGCTAGGGTGAATGTTAGGAGCCCAGCAGTATTCAGACACATTCTCAGCCGGACGGAAGTGAGACTCACACATGGAAAGAGCAAGCGAGCACAGCCAATGGAACAGCACTGGAGGAGCAAACAGAGAGCTTTGGGAGTCTGGAAAGACTCACAGGGAGTAGCTGGGAGGTTGGTCTTTGGCTTCCATCACAGCTGGACTTAAGCCTCGATTCTGTTTCTCTTTACAGCTTATGTGGCTATTGGCAAGGCATGTTCTGTAAAGAAGGCATGCAAACCTACCTTATGGATTTTGTGAGTATTGAAGAAGGTGATGTCTGTGAAGTGCTATGCACCAGGAAGGACATAGTATAAGTACTCAATAAACCAATGAACTCTGTTATTATTCCTAGAGGGAGGAATTAGTGTTAAGGCTTCTAAGGCTTTGGAGGGTGCAGAAAGAATATTTAAGGAACAAAGTTAATAAAATTAGGTAAGTCTTGATTTTTTTTGGTGGGTTGGGGGAGACTTTCATGTACTCTATAAACAGGAAGCTATTGTTGGCCAGGCAGCATGGAGTATAGTGATAAAGCAGGCAGAAGTAACACTTATTTCTTCAGGTCATTGTTGGGGAAGGCATTGGTGGGCCGTTGAACTCTTTTGTCTACTACAAGACTTTTGTATGTGTGTGGTGCTCAGAATCAAACACAGGACTTCATGCATGCAAAACAAGTTCTTTACCACTTCCACGATAAGAGCAAAAGGAAGAAGCTGCACCTTGAGTCTAGTCATCATTAAATGTCTTTGAAAAATCGTGTCTTTAGAGTTTCATCCCTACAGGTTCCACCATGCAGAATGGCCCACAGCATTAACTAATATCCTAGAACTTCCTGAAACTCCTGGAAATCCATTCAACACTGGATGTTAGCAGCCAGCACCTGAGAAGAGGGCATTCATCTGCAGAGGGCACTCCAGTAGTGACACTTTATGCCTAGATTGCAGGCACAGGGGCAGTCCCAGCCTTCTGGCCAATGACAGGTTCTAGAATGAGCCCTGGGTCAATGGAAGGCCATGTAATGTAAAAAGTGGTTGACTGAAGGCTTCTGAGAATGTCAGTCCTTAAAGGAGGGCTTTCAGAGAGTTTCTCTCCATGTTATTTGCCTCCTGGTAGAAGTAATATGCGAACGTTTTAGTCTGGTTGTCATTTCCAGCTATAGATAACTGTGATGACTGAGAAGAGCACCAACTCTGCAGATGCCAGAGTGGAGGAAGGATGGATAAAACCTGAGTCCTGATGCTCTACTTGGTGGTCCATAGTCAAGAGGGAATCTCAGCTACATTTGAACATTTTTTCTCTTCCTCTTCTTCCTCCTCCTCCTCCTCCTCTTCCTTCTTCTTGTATGTTGGCCCTAGGTTCTTGAACTCTGAGCACTGTCCCTAAGCATTTTTGCTCACGGCTAGTGCTCTACCACGTGAGCCACAGTTCTACTTCTGGCTTTTTTTTTATAGTTATTTGGAGATAAGTCTCATGGATTTTCTTGCCTGGGCTGTTTTTGAACTATGATCCTCAGTTCTCAGCCTCCTGAGTAACTAGGATTATTTTTGGACCTTTTATACGAGGGATGTAAGTCACTCCAAAAGATTTGAGCCAGTTTGAGTGAAGTTTGATCTTGTTTCACTTTAATCCATCCTAATAGAACTGATCAAACACAACCAAGAGTCTCTTTAAAGGCTGCACCTTACATGGCTCCTTCAATGCTTGAGTCCTCCCAATGGAATAAGCTCAGTTAAACCTAGTTCCTGCTCACCAACAGCTCACATGACGCCTCCAGGAAGTATCCTCCTCGTGTGTGTGGAGCTCGACCGGAAGTGTGACTCCTGGTGATGTCAACCTTTTGACGATTAAGTCAGGGTTAATCAGCAAGCACCTTCTAAAGCCTACTGTGCATGCATCAAAGACTCATCCAGCCGTTTATGTAGCTCATTTCATCTTCTCTTTGAGTCCTACCATTCTCACCATTTGATAAACCAAGACACAGTGAACGGTCAGTAATGTGTCCCAATGATACATAGCTTATAAATGGTGGAAGCTGAATTCAAATTCAGTTGTTTGGGCTTCAGAATCTGTGTACCTACTAGCTGTTTTGTTTTTCCTTTGAGGCTGAGTCTACCATCCACAGAAAAAGGGAATGAGGGAAGAGACAAAGATACTCAATTAAAATAGAACTCGCCTGAAGGGATAAAATGGGTTCAACACCTTAAGGGTCTTGTCTGTCTCTTGGGAGGACATTGTGGGCTCTGCGGAACAGAGTGATCATCACCAGGCAGTTAGGTAACTGAGCTTGTCTGCCCAGACTGCCCTCTCTTCATAATGTCTCTGTACCTAGCCTCTCTCATCTCTGCAAGGGCCAAGCCAAGCAACATTTATATCAAAAATCTTCTGTAGCCTCTGCCCATATTTGCTAAAAAGTCCACATCTGAAACCTCTTCTCAGGCCAAAAGAAAGCTCTCCTCTGATAAGAAGCCCTATGTGAGCCTTTCACTCTCTTCCAACTGGCTCAGGCTCTCTTATGTTTTTGCGACATTTGTGTTGCATGTCCCATATCCCATGGTACATAGCAGACCAGTTAACAGAAGGCTCGTGGGGATGAGGTTCCTGGCCTGGCCATGGTGGTGGGCTACAGGCCTGCAGGTGCTAGGAAAGGCTGGCCAATGGGAGATTCTTCTTGGAGCAAGTCTGACGAGCCAATGCTGACCCGATTCTAGGGCCTCATCTCCTTCAGCTGGGTCCCAGGTCACCAAAAGGAAATGTATTTAATTTTCAGATCCCTCCTAGAGCCAAAAAGAATTCCAACAAAACAGCCATAAACATTGAAAAAGTCTTGTCTGATTTAAGAAAACATTCCATTGGATTTAAAATGAAATATCCTGTGACTAATCTCATGTAAGACAGGGAACAGGTCTAGCTGTTCAGTTTAGTGGTCAGCAAGGGGATGAGGGAGAGGACCAAGCCCCTCCCCCACCCCACTTTGGGAAAGGCAGTAAATCAGCCAGGAGTGAGTTTTCAAACAAGGATTGTAAAGGGTTTTCTGTTTGATCCCCAGGACCTCCCCCCTTTTCTCAATTTGTCATTGATTTCCCATCAAGAGAGTTTGTGCAACTGAATCCCCCCATGCAATCCTGGCACTTTGTGAGCCAGTAAATAAAACCCAAATGTTAATTCTTATGAGCAGAGCATTCTCTGCCAAGAACTGAATAATATGCTGTGGAAAAAACAGCGGCATGCATCCTGGGCTGGGGGAACGAGCAACAGTGGGGCAGAGTCAGGAGCAGGGAGACTGTGAGGCAGGCAAATGCAGAAGAGACATGCAAAGGCCAGAGGAAGAAGGAAATAAGCCAGCCTTTGAGGTGTTTGTCCTATCTCCTCAACTTGAATGTGGAGAGTCAGGACCAGGCAGGAGCAATGAGGGATAATTAGCCTCTGAGTGACAGCACTGTGTGGAGAAATTCCCACATACAGCCGTTCTATCTCCACAGGGGTTTCTGAGGCCGGCTGTGTTACTACCCTTATTCACAAATAAAGAAATGTAGGCTCAGAGAAGTTAAGCAACTCGCCATGCATGGCAGAGAAGGGATGTGTTTGTTGTGATTGGAGTGGCCACAAGAGTTTATGTGCTGTAACCTTAATTCCTCAATGCAGTAGTGTTTGGGGAGGCGGGGCCTAATGGGAGGTGTTTAGGTCATGGATGTGGGGTCTTCTTGAATAGATCAACGCTTCTCAAGTGAGTGATTCTCAGTTTCATTCTACTGGATTTTTACTGGGAAGAGTAGGTTCTTATAAAATGAGATGGGCCGTTGTGTTCTGTCTCTTCTGCATGTACTCATTTGTCCATCTGTTTTCCCCAGTGAGTTGAAGTAACATAAGGCCCTCACCAGAGGTTGAAAGATATTGATTCTCTGCTCTTGGATTTTTTTTCAGCCTCCAAAATGAAGAACTTACATAAGCCTTTATTCTTTACAAATTGCCCAGTCTCAAGTCTTCTGTTATAGCAAGAGAAAATGAACCAAGACAATGCTGTTACTATGCTTGTGCCTGAGTGCTCTCCTGACCCAAACAGGTAGGTAAGGTGTGGGTAGGGTGAGCAACCAAACCAGTTTGCTCATGACCTATGGGGAAGGCAGGACTCCTCCTGGAAGACAGGACTTCTACGCAGAAACCAGGAATGTTCCTGACAAGCTCAGTTGAGTATGAGTGGGTTGACAGAGTTCCTTTGCTAGAGGAGCTGGTGGTGTAGCTCTCCTCTATCAGGTGATAGGTGAACTGACTCTTGGCACCAGTGAAGCCAAGCCCTGCCTTCATACCCTCATCATATATAGCAAAGGAATAATAGAATAGTAAGTATGACACCAGCGATTGCATAATAAAACCAAAATTTTCCCCTCAATCTTATAGGCAAAGAAGAGAGAGAAATTATCTCATATGCTAGTTGCAGGAAGCCTGTAAGCAACTTGTGATTTCTGCTAATTCTTTATTAGCCAGTGGGCCATTTTCAAGGCACAGAAGAATGCTTTCTGTTTAATAATGGACTCATGTAAGACGGGGGAAAAAACGAGTTCCCAAGCACAGACCCAGGCTTCCTTTCTGAACTCCGACTTTATACGCTGAGAACTGTCACTTGTGAATTATGCTACTTACTATCTAGCCTCTGGAGGAGTTGAGTCAGCCTTGGGATGTGCCCAATAATAATAATTCCCATAACAAACAGAACAGTGCATCTGCAAGTGGTGTTCTTATGTATGTTATCTGACTTGGGATCCAGGAAACACCACGAAACAGGGCAGATGGAATGATTTCCATGTTCCCTGATAGGGAGGCTGAGGTTAAATGATTTGTGGAAGTTCATCCAATTAGGTAGAGTAGCATCAGAAATTAGAACCACCCCCCGCCCCCCCCCCCACTTTTCTTTTTGCAGCACAGGAGTTTGGACTCAGAGCCTTACACTTAATGAGCAGGTCCTCTTACTGCTAAGCCGTGCCTCCAGATGCATTTTTTGTTGCTTATTTATGTATTTTTTAAAATATATTTATCACCTGCGGGTGTACTTTAGCCCCAGTTGGCCTAATATTCAGCTTCGTGTCATGCTGAGATCACAGGCTCATGCTACCACATCCAACTCTCCTCGGCAGAGATGGAGTGTCAAGGATATTTCTACCCTGAGTGGCCAGAAACTTATCTTCCATCCTTCTGTTCTCAGCCTCCCATATGACTAGGAAAACAGGTTTGCATTACTGTGGCAAGCCATGCATTGTTAGGGGCTGGGGATGGGGGAAGGGAGTCTCTTGAACTTTTCTGCCAGGGCTGGCTTCAATCCACAATCCTTCCATTCTTAGCCTCCCAAGTGACTAGGATTACAGATGTGAGCCACCAGCACTTGGTTCAAATCCATATATACCTTTTGATTCCACATAGTAAAATAGTGTAGCATTTTAGTATTTAGTATTGGGATTAGTCTAATTTTATTCCTTATACAGGGAATGTACTGTATTCATCTTTGTATTTCCAAAATGGATTGAGTGCCTGGCACAGAATAGGAAGCAGAAGAGGCCAAGGGAACTTGCTAGGCAATGATAGTAACCAAGTTTAAGCTGGAAACTTAGCTCAGCTACCTACCAGCATGACTTTAGGCAAGTTACCTAACCTCTCTGAGCTGTAGACTATTCCCAGGAAGAAAAGCAGGTAAAACCACCCTCAAAGCTGTTATATGAGTTCATGCCCACCGCTGAGGAGGGCTTGGTATATTGTAAGTGATCCATGAGAGGAGTCTATTTCTGTTACCAGATCTTAGGATTTGGGGTGATTCTTTATGCCCAGAAATGCTCTGACCCAGAGACAAACCTCTAGTCTCTGGAGGTGGGTGGCTGGCCCAGATATTTCCAACCCCGTGTCACATTTAAGTCAACTTTCCTCCCCAAATGAGAAGGAGTGTTTGTGACAAGGCTAACACATTTATAGTGCTGCTGGGGACCCCTTCTGTCTGTGCCTGGGGCCAAGCTACAGGTGATAATTAGCACTCAGAAAGCGGAAGGACCTTAACTCCAGCATCTTGACTCCATTCCAATTGAGATAATTAAATAAAGTGCCCACAGGTGGATCCTGTTAATGAGGCATCCACTGGGCTGCTGCTGGGCCAGGCAGGCAGCTGCGTGGAGCTGGGCAGAGTGTAGCTCAGATGACTAAGCCGTGGTCACAGGCTTCTAGACTATCCAGCGCGTAGAGCATCGCCGGCACTTTCTTCTTTACTCTCAGCTGTTCCTGCTCTCAGTATCCCAGGCAGGCACAGCCTCAGGAATCCAAGACTGATGCTGTAGGCTGACCTTAGTTTCATGCATAACCTTGAGCAAGTCTTTTCCCTTTCCTGGCTCAGTTTCTTCCAGTGTGAAAAGAGCGAAGCTGTTTGGGGCATGCTTCACAAAACGGAAAGCCAAGCTTGGGGACAACCAGATTCAGTCTCACTCTCTCGCCCTTCTCTCCTAGGGTCACTGTTAGTTTTTCCTTCTCTAATCCAGACCTCATTCTATCTTCCCATCAATAGGCTGTTTCCTTTTGCTCTCACAGTTTGCAGAACGCACCAATTCAGTCATGAACAGGAATCAGGAAGGGCCTCTGTCCAGGGTCAATTGTCAAAATCCTTGGGAAGGATCGTGATTGGCTCAGCTTAAGTTATGGGTTCCCCCTGTAGACCAATCAAGGTGCCTGGACAGGAACAGGAACTCAAATTAATGCAGAGAAAGGTCCATTTATCTATATATTACCAGAAAAGGGGATGAATTAGTCATGAGCTGCAAAACCACCCTAATTTGTGTCTGTCCCACAACAAGTGTCATACATCCTGATCTGTATTCTGAGAAGCAGAAACACTTTGGGTAGCTGACATGGGTTGGTAACAGCAATACATAGGAGCCCAAACAGCTAATATTACAGACAAAATGGAAATAACCTGATGAATGATGGTTACTCTTCCAGATCCGACTAGGAAGAAGACAATTGGAAACCTGGGGATATGGTGCTTGCTCTTGTTGAGCCTTGGATTTCTGTATCTGTATATACTCTCCAGATGTCAAGAAGAGTGCAATAAATGGCACACATTATTATTTCAAAGTCGGGTACTGTACAAAGTGGAGTACTATAAGTGTATGTGATTCAAAGAAGGGAAAGACCAACCAGACACTGTTGAAAACACCTATTTTCTTTCTCTTGTGTTCTTTTTCTTAATCAATATTTTTTATTGTGAAAATACCATACAGAGGGGTTACAATTACATGGGCAAGGTAATGAGTACATTTTTTATCAAGCATTGTTGCCTCCTCCTTTGTTTCCCCTTCCCATCCCTTCCCATCTCCCCCATCTTACATTCTTCTCTGTGGGGCCCAAGAAAGATTCTGAAGAGAACTTTTAAGAACCTTAAACAGCCAATGTATTTCTTCTTGCAAATTCTACTAGTAACCTTCTTGGATTTTTAGTGCCATGTAAAATGTTTTAAGGGATGGGTTGAATCCAACCAGGACAGAGAAGAAGAGAGAGACTGAAATAGTGGTTATTTTGATGTCCTTCAGAAGAGTGACACAGACAGCTTGAAGAAGAGAATTCATTTCACTGAGGCCCACGGAGGAAGAGCTGGCTAAGTGCAGAAGTGAGTTCCATGAAGTGGAAGTCAGAGCAGAGCAACATATCACTATCCTAAAGAGGGTGTTTGGGAGGGACATTCGTGTGCAGCATTACAGGAGAGCCAAATAGTTCTAATGGTTTATTGACATGACAAGAACTGGATGTCTCAATAGGGAAGCAGCAGCCCTCTTTAACTGAGCCTCTCCTTATATCCTGTGTTGTGCCCTTTGACCAAGCGAATTCTCTGTTCTGCATTATACCCGGTAAGCACAGCTTCCTTGTCCACTACAGTACTTGGTTCAAGCTGATTCCACATTACATAATCTGTAACTATTAGAAGAATGAGTGCTTACAACTCAGTCATTCTGCTACAAATCCTTCTTTCTTTCTGTTAACCAGGTACTTCTAGGATTGATGCTGTGAGACATCCTAGTGGACACAGAAGAAAGGAAAGGGAATTCCTTCTGAGGTGCTTTACTCATTTGTTTGTTCATTCATTCATCCATCAACAAGTATTTCACAAGGACCTGCTGATGAAAAACTGTGCTGAGTGCTGGGAATCTATCAGTTAACAAGACAGGCAAAACCACTGCTGCTCTAGAGTCCACAGTGGGCTTGAAGAGACAGATGAGAGACTGAAAGCTACACATCACCCATGATAAGCAAGAGTAACAGCAATCCACGTGCTCCATCAAGAAGGCTTGATATAACTTAACAAGAAGTCAATAGCTGAGTCCCTGTGTTCAAGATCCATGGGGAATTTTTGAGCTTTAGTTATATTTATGGTCATAAAGGAAATACATTTTCATTATGGGAAAAACCTGGAAAATATAGAAAGTGAAAAGATACAAAAATCTCCCATAAACACTGTTAAAAACCACACTTATTTTATGCCTACTTGGGATCATGTTGCATATAGTTTGTAATCTGCTTTTTCACTTCAAATTATATGGTGAACCTCTCCTCCAGCCATAAAAATGTAATTTGAAACATCATGTTTAATATCTGTATCACATGCTATTATATAGATGGGCCATAAATTATTTAATCATCTCCCTATTGTTGAACATTTGATTTGTTTCCACTCTTACAAATAATGTTTCACTGGCTCTCTTTCTTCCTAAATCTCTGGTCGAGATCCTCTTGGCTTCTTAGAATAGTTTCCTTGTCAGTCAATGTACAAATACTCCTGAAGCAATTATCATGTGTCCCAAGCAGATTACCTTTGCTTGATGGTGCAACCATGGATTTTTGTTCTTCCATTTTTTTTCTTGGTTATACTTTGGGTTGTACCTTTGGGCCCAGGAAATGATAGAGCCCCTGCCTTCTTTGGACTTTCCAAAGTGTCATGTCTGTTTTGATCCTTCGAGAAGAAGGATCAAAGACATCTCTGAGACATCTCTGTGCTCTATCTTAGACTTTCTGTATTGTATCCATTCTTTGCGGAGGGCTGCAAACTGTGGTGGGGAGGGTCCTCAGAAACTTCCAATGGCTGGAACAGAGAGGGGGCAAGAGAGAGAGAGAGAGAGAGTACCTGGCAGGATATAAGGTGAAGGAGAGAGGCAGATGGGGAAAGATGGAAGATGGAAGCAATATAGAGACGCCAGGGAAACTGGCCTGGCTGCTTCTTGATCGTTTCTTTGGATGGATTGAAGATATACATGGAGAGGAAGGCATATTGCAGACCTAACCCATTGACTGTTTGGGAGGGCTTGAAAACCTGTGGAAAATTTCAATCTTCAACTAAAATTCCAACAGATTGTTTCACTGCCCTTCATTAGTGACTTCCCTTAATCTTTCCCTTCTCCCCTTGTAGCTTGGTCATCCTTTCTCACTCTGACTCTGACTTAGCCATGAGCTTTCCTTCCTGAATGGGATGTTGGCAAATGGGATACATACAGAAGTTTGAAACACGTTTTTATTTTTGCCAACCCTCTGGCAGCTTGTTCATCACATCATACTATGGCTAGTCTACTGGAAGGCTGCAAAAGCCACAGTATGCCAACATCATCCTACCCCAGCCAGTTTCCTGTCAATCTGCCAGCTGAGTATAGATAAACTGAGTAAGCATAAATTAGATTGGTTAATATCCCCTCAGATCAGAGAACTGGCATATAGACTTGTCAGCAAAAACATAAGCTGAACATTTACTTTTGGACTTGCTTGTTACCTAGCAGTAATAACTGACACAGCTATTATGGTGAAGATCAAAGGAAAGGAGGACAATAGGAGAAGAGCAGACAGAATGGGGAGAGAGCAACATAGGTCAAAGCATTCAGGAAAGTCTGGACTCATGTTAAGCGGGATCCCGCGTCTGTGGCTGAGCCTGCTCTGACTTCCAAGGTTAAGTTTAGCTGCCACTGAACTGAACACATGCTTACCTCTAAGTCTCCTTACCAGCGCACTCAGCAAATGAAAGCTGTCAACTCTGGGGGAGTAATTGCCCTCAAAGAACCAGCTCTTCCTAACCACAGAAGGTTCTAGTACTGCACCACTTTCAGGAGAAAGCAGTACTGTCCTACCTGGGAACAACAGGAGTCTGCCAGGCCTAGTCAGATTTCAATTTGTCTACATTTCTTCTTTTTTTCTCCTCCATGCCTATGTGCTGACCAGAGCTCAGATGACGTTGGTCATCTCTCTCTCGGAGCAGCCTGCTAGACCTGACCTCATTCTGAACTCAGACAGCCCTCCAGAGCCAAGGCAGCACCAGGTTAGGGGCACAGGGGTCACTGAGCTGGATAGGTCTTCTTGTAATACCAATCTACCCCCTTTCCCACGCTGGGTGCCTCATCCTCATGGCAAGGTGTCCTTGAACTGCAAGAGCCCACGGCTGAAATCCTGAAACATGCCTGCAGCTCACTCTGTGTAAATGTATGACCAGCCCCTCTTGGTTCCTTTTTCCTCCAAACTTGAGAAATACAAGTCACCCTCCACTCTTCCCTCAATATTACATGGTGGTTTTAATCTCGTTATTATTGCATTATATGTAGCACATCTGTTACTGGGCAGGAGCCAATGATTTAATTCTATTAGATACATCTATACAGCAAAGTGATAATCTACACCAGGTTTGTGGAACAAGCACTTAATACTTGGCAGCGAGCAGCCAAAGGCTTGATACACATGCGGGAGATTGTAGGAGGCCCGTCGTAGCATAGCTGAGGGTCGAAGGCAGCCAGAACTCCCCACTACATTCTTCCCCAGGCCGGCATTCCCGTGTGGGAAAGGAGGCAGTCCCTGTATTGTTCCAACATCTGCAAGAGATTGATGGAGAATGGGGGAGGTGGGGAGGGGCGGGAGAGGGGAAACGTTTACCTAACCAAATGTTAACTCTTCCAGGGGGATTCATGTCAGCACAGACTAAATGATGTGAGAGCTTCAGGCACATGTGGTAATATTTACCCCCCAAGAAATGGACACAGATTCACGTCTTGTTCAGTAACTCCGGCATCCTAGACATGCCTTCTGCAGTTGCCCCGAGTTCCTATTTGTGTTTCCTGGCTTCATCTCTGCACAGCAGACAATGGAGATGGAGTTACTTTTGGCACTGAGGCACAAAAGTGGACACTGTGTTGTTCAGGGATCTGTAGCCAAGTCTGTGAGCACCAGCCTCCCTCCCTGAAATGCAGGAAAGAGTCGTTTTACTCCCTCTCAAATATCGTATCCCATACAGGACCTGAGAAGAGCCACTCTGGTTGCCTTGTCCCCTGTCTGGCCCTTTGGGTCAGCTTTCCCTCCTTCATGTCTACCTACAGGGCTGGCAAGATGAGGATGACATGATGACAGGATCATGGCTGTGTCTAGCTTTTCCTCCAGCCAGAAGGAGGAAACTCTTTTTATATCCCAAATTGATGAGGAGATGTGGGGAGGGATAGGCCAAGAAGAAATTGTGTCTCCTATTTCATTGATTCTAAGTAAGATGTCATCAATTTTAAGAGGCATTGTTATTTTATATGCCACTAGGAAAGAAAAAAAACACTGGTGCTTCTCATCTGATATGCCATTGGTTAAACACCAATCAAGTTGCAGAGACATTACAATGGGTATGCAGAGTCAGTTGGGGGGGGGGAGGGAAGGAACATGTTAAGATGTCCAGGGTTCTCCCAAGACTGGACTTTCATGAGTCATGTGATGCTGAACAAATTATTTAATCTTCCTGTGCCTCAGTGTCCTCATCTGTGAACGGAATAGCAAAAGTGCATACTTTCACAAGGGTTGCAAAAATTAAATATGAAATAGACGTGAAGGACTTCAAAGAGAGTCTGTGTAAGGGTTTACTGCTACTTTACTTCCTGACCTTGGTCATGCTCCTTGGTGTCTTGGAGCTTCGGTCCCTCAGGTACAACATGCAGGAAGCAATACTGTTCTTTTCATTTCCTGTTAACGCAGACTAATGTTTGGACTTGCATTGACCACGAATAAGGTGATCCGATAAAAAAAGAAAAAGTCCATTGTACTCAGAGGGCTTCCGTGCCAACAAGCTGATCTTTCTCTTCCTGTCCTTCTACCTATCCAGGCAACATCTGGGCCTCTCTCTGGCTAACCCCACTGACTATATCAGGAAACCCTTCTTCCTAGAAGCTTGGAGAAAGTCTAGGCTTTGTGGTTGTGAAGAGCTACAGACTTACAGGATGTGTTTGGTCACTGGCTACCTGTTGTCCCCACTGACACCCGCTACAATCAACTTCCTGTGGTAAATTGATGCCCTTTGTTCCTGCCATCTGCTCTGAGGAATTTTGTGAGAGCAGTCCAGAAAACAGACAGAGATCTTAATTTCTTAAGGCCCCGAATGTGCTAACAAATGTGTGCATCAGCACAAGCCTAGAACTTATTCAGGTCAGCACTGAACTATTGCTCTTCCTGTCCCAGCCTCCAAAATACGAGGTTTGAGCTACGTACTACCATGCCCAGCCTGATTCTAGTGCTTGTGGAGAGGTGTAGATACTGGAGAGGGTAGGTTAGGGACAGGTCTTGTGAGATCTTTTCTTAATGAATAGGATAACTCTATTTTCGTGTTGTTTTGTTTTTACAACCAGGAACTGTGAGAGTTTTCTAAGAAAGGATTTTTCTGGGATCTTTGGTGTTCTCAAGTTGTCATAATTTAATCATTATTATTGCATTTTGGCAAGGGAAATCAAGTTGGGCCAATACGCGATCAAGTTATGAGTGGATTTCTAGAGCAGTTGGATTTTAGGAAGAAAGTAGGTTCCCCGCTTGGCTACCAGGTGCACATTTTGTTTCTTCTTTTTGCTGGTCCTAAGGCTTGAACTCTGGGCTTGGGCATTGTCCCGGAGCTCATTTTTGCTCAAGGTTGGCACCTTACCACTTGAGCCACAGCACCGTTTCTGGTTTTTTTTTTCTGAGTCGTTTATTGGAGATAAGAGTCTCAATGGGCTTTCCCCTCACAGTCTGGCTTTGAACCATGATCCTCAGATCTCAGCCTCCTGAGTAGCTACGATTACAGGCATGTGAGCCACTAGGGGCTGGACTGGCATTTTGTTTCTTGAAGAAGCTACTTTGTTGGACAGACTTCTGATATATGGTAGCACTCAGTAACCATTCTCTTCAGCACTCAGGCATGGCAGAGCAGAAGTATCCAAGTGGATATGTTCCTCCCAGATTTGGGCATCCATCAACCTGTTCTGGAGTGGGGCAGGATATTGCAGTATGCACCTGGAAGGAAGATAGAACCTGTCATGGATTGTGTTGCCCTAGACCTGTTTTAACCTGAGCTTCTCATGTTTGTCCCTTCCTTGTGACATAGCTTCTGTCCCCCTCATTGCTTTTCCAATCCAGTCATCTCACCACTCTGGATTGAGAGCATTGAGACTCAGCCTCACTCACTGCACCTCTAGGACCCACCGACATGGGTATGTCCTCTTTCAGCCGTATGGCTCTTGTGTCTGGTCCCCTGTGCATGTCTCACTACGCAGGTCAGCACCTGTGGACACCGAAATATAATATTGGACAATGGACTAGGCACAAGTGGCTCATGTTTATAATCCTAGCTACTCAGGAGGCTGAGATCTGAGGATCATTCCTCAAAAGCCAGCCTAGGCAGGAAAGTCTGTGAGACTCTTATCTCCAATTAACCAGCCAAAAGCCGTATCTGGAGCGATGGCTTATGTGGTAGAATGCTAGCCTTGAGCAAAAAAAGCTGAAGTTCAGTGCTCAGGCCCTTAGTTCAAACCTCAGTACGGGCACACACACACACACACACACACACACACACACACACACACACACACACACACAATTGGAAACTGCCCTTACGAACAATGGTCAGCAGCTTTCAACCAGGTCTAATTAGCTGCCCCTTTGGACTTCTAAGGACCCCAACTGCCTCATAGAAAGCCCCCTTCCTCAATAAATAACTAGATTTTCCTTTTCGTAGAGAAGGGGCATGCCACCCCACTCCTGATTGTCCCCTGCGTGTGGAGGGTGAGCTGCTTGGCTTGAAGGAGTCCTGGGACCTGTAGATAAATGATGGCTTTAGAAGCCAGGGGCTCAGGTTACTACAGAGCTGCCCACAACTGGCTTTCCCCACCGCAAGCGCCCAGAGCACAGTCGTTTCCAGCTGTCTGTCTTCTGCTCACTGGGGAGCCACACCAGGGTTCCAAAGCACAGGACACAAGCTCCTAATCTGACTCCAAGCCCATGAGTGACAAGCAGCTAATTTCCAAAGCGGTGCGGTGGATATTTTTTCTTCCTTCAACCCTCTGAGAGAAAATGATGCAAATGAAACACCCCAAGGGGGAGTAGCTTGTTGTAACTTATGATTAATCTTGAAAAACCATGAGTTAAGCATTCCAGTCCTAGAGCTAACCTAAAAGCAGGAACATGATACCCACTGCTCTCCCACATACTCGCTGGCTCCCCAATGCCCAGAACCCCAAGTCCTTTACACAGTGCAGTTCCCTTGCTGCTCAGGCCAATGGAGACCATCTTTGTTGGGACCAGCTAGGGACAAAAAGGACTCAGGATCTGTTTGGGGAGAAAGCATCTCTAAATAGAATTATAAGCAAATGCATTTTTATAGGTTTTGCTCTTCCAAGAACTTGATCTCATTGTTTTTCACAACAGCACCATGTTGGGGGGCACTGCATCCTTTCCCAATAAATGTTTTGGGAAGATGGTGAGCCATGGCTAACTGGGTCACAGCAAAGAGCTGGGGGCCAAGCATAAGCCATGCCACCTTGTCTTCCAGAGGACTCCTTGCTAGCGGACCACCTCCAGCTGTCATCTCTCCATCCAGGCTTTTGTTCTTTATGTTCAACACAGAATTGATATTGCTTGTAACCTACCTCCAAGATTTCTTGGGGGAAAAGTCGCTATAGAAGTAGCACCATCTATTTGTGTTTCAGTTTCCTCTCTCTTTTTTTTTAAATTAAATAAGCTAATGCATGCAAAGTGCTCAAGATCGTGCCTGGCACACAGTAAGTGCTGAATAAATGCTGGCCATTTATTTTTTATTGGCTTTTAACAAAGCCATACTAAAGACAGTGCAAAGTAGAAAGTGTGACACCAATAAAAGCACAAATTACCACCCTGTTACCATAGCTCTTAAGGTATTTCCTGAGAAATCATTGTAGGAAGAAGTTCTTCATCTTGAGCTGGCGACTATCCTTTCATACTTAGGTCATCCCATCTGTGAAATAGGATCTTTGGGCAGATATTTTTTAAAAAATGTTTTATTTTGTATCTTGTGTTTGCTAGAACCTGGATTTGAATTCAGAGCTTGACCTGATTTGACTCATTCGCTTATGGCTGGAGCTCTACCACTTGAACCACACATCTAGTCTACCTTTTTGAACTCTCATGGACTATGTTGCTTAGGTTGACTTTGAACCTCCATTTTCCATATCTTAGCCTCCTGGGTAGTTGGGATTGCATGCATCTGTCACCAGCATCCAACCCTGAGGTTGAGCCTCAAAATCATAACATGAAAATACTTGGTAAAATTAACAAGAAATGAGAACAAAAGACAGCTACGGGTCTCCTTCCTCCCTGAATAAAATCTTGCCCTTGAACTTGGCCCTTCCGGATTTTTAGAAAGAAGTGTTGCTATTGCCCACCTGTTTCATGAATAGGTTTCTTTGTTGTTGTTGACTTTAATTCAAACTTTGAGCATTTGTTTTCTAGGCTGCATCAGAATATCTCAGGTTACCATGTCACCGTGGTGATGCTGGATGTCTGTCTCTCCCTGCTCTCCCCCCTCCCCCCTTGCCCGCCCGCCCAGCACCCACTCCAGCTCTTCAGACAGGACTTTATTTACAGAGTTGACTACAGGGTCTCTGGTCTAAAAGGCTCTGTTAGGGGTAAACCGAAGGTAGTGTTGAAGTCCATTTTATCCTAAGGGGAAAGAACCCGCATCATTGGCCACAAAGTACGGGAAAGCCTGGGTTGGGGTACCAGGGTGTCCAGGATTGGAAGGCTTTTATATTAATTGGCTACCATTTACGGCTTCATTCCCAGCTCTGATTTTAATTAGCTGCTTCCGGATGGAGTCTCCCAAATGATCTGTCTCCATCCTTGTTTAATCCTGCAGTCTGATGGGCCCTGCTCATGCACATCAATACTGTTTACAAACATGAAAGCCGCCCAGCAGTGTTTGAACTTTAGGCACAACCATTGGTTATCGATGAGAAGAGGCAGCCCGGCAGGGGGCGCGTCAATAGCACTGGGTCAATATTCCAGGCACAGGCAGATCCAAGGCCTTGCTGCCAGGCTGGGGGTGGGGGCTGCTGTGGGCTGTGTATGTCTGACTCACTTGTCTTTGCCTTCCATCATGACCACTTTTCTTTCCTAGCCTGAGTCACTCAGTGAGGCCTATGGAGTTGGGGCAAAAGGAGAAAGCCGCCCTTCAGGAAGAATGTATTTTGTCGTTGTCTTTCCAGTAGGCACCTAAGATCAGGGATCTTCTACAGCCTGGTTTGGAGTTCATTTTCTGCCAGGTTCATTTTTTCTTAAATTGTTATTATTAAGATGATCTACAGATGGGCTACAGTTACATAAGTCCCATAATGAGTACATTTCTTTTTGGACAATGTCACTCCTTCCCTTGCTCTCTCCCAGTTTTTCCCTCCTGTCCCCACCCACAAGTTGTGTAGTTCATTTTCAACATAGTGTCTAGTGAGTACCACTGCTGTATTTATTCGCCTGTTGCTCCTCCATTTCCATGCTTCCCCTTTCGCTCCCAAAGACAGAAAAGAAAACAAAAACAGCAACAAAGAAAAAACCCTTGTTTCCATTTCCTGAAGCTCATTTCATTAAATATTATTTTACTTGATCAGACACACATAGACATTGTACCTTTGTGATCCTCTCCTAAGAATATCCTCCTTCGGTCTCACTGTATGAATATCTAAAGTCCTGTATAATTTGCCATGTGAGAGAAAACACGCACCATTTGTGACTCTGAGCTTGGCATACTTCACTGCCAGCTCCCCACTCTTAAAAAATTATGATTTGAAAAAAATATGCTTTGTAGCAAGTCAGAATCTCTCTTGACCTCTCTATTTGCATCTGGAGGCTGGGTAGACTCAAGCAGGCTGTGCAGTGAGACGTGCATTGCTCTTAGAGACATAGACACTGGTTCACATTTAGTCCTGCCACTTCCTGGCTGGCTTCTCCTGCAGCTTCCCTGGTATTAATCCCCACTTTACCCACCTGTTAAATGGGTTTACCACTAGGACATACCCAGAAGCCTGCTGAGGGTTAAACAAGATCAAACATCAAGAGCATACCCTAGTGCTCTGAACTTAAATACTTCACACCCATCAAGCATTGTCCCAGACAGATGGCTATTTTTGTGCCATTATTCTCCTCACCATGATGACACTGAGTTAATTTGAGTGGAGAAGTTTCTTTTATGAGCCCTAGTTCCCTCAGTGGTCAGAGACAGATTAGAACACCAATTTCTCAAGATTCCCCAGAACGAGACAGAACCATTTCCAGGTATGGTGGTACATGTCTATAATTATGACCATGTGGGAGATGTAAGGTAGAGGATCTTGGCAAAAAGCTGGATCTTATCCAAAGCATAACAGAAACATACAAAACTCGAGGCAAGGCACAAGTATAAGAATTCAGCCACCAAAGTGCAGGGTGCCGAATTCAAACCCCAGTACTACCAAGATAGTAACAACAACAACAACAATAATAATAATGAAACACTGTATAATCTACAGGCTGGCATGGATTATACAATGGCTAATGATTAATTTTCGTTATCCAAAATTAACCTCTAATTTTGATTACCTCTTTCCTTTCTTGTTGCAATATTCTTTGTAAATCAGAAGAAAGTATGGTTAGCCACTTCATTTTAAGCCAGGATTGACGTATAGATCTGGGCCCGGTCCCAGGCTGACTTCCCTCTGGAGTTTGCCTCTGCTGAGCATTTACAAAACTCCTTGGGAGTTTGGGGTTTGGGTTTGGTGGTTGTTGTTGCTCAATATTTCTTCCTCTGCCTCTATATTTCATCATGTCATGTGCTGGAAGCAGCTCAGTTAACTTAGGATTTCACCTTGGAGATTTCCTGCGTGGGATTCTGCCTTCAAGCGAGCCCCGCCACGCCTGTGTTCTGTGTGGCCAGGACCTTGTACCTTGTTGTGCCTTCTACAAGCAGAGGCCCCATCTGCTGATATACTGACTGGCACCCCCAGATTTTTCTGAGTTTATTAACTTGCTGGGTGGTTTGGGTTAGAACCTCCTCCACATGCAATGACATTTAGAAATCTGCCTTCCAGGAGAGTGATCCACATCCCAATGTCTGTGTGTTTCTACTTTGGAGGGCTGGAAGAACCAGATTCCTGGGCTCCCTCTTCCCTAATCAAGCCAGGACAAACGGTCTTTCTTGCTATGGCTGAGGAGGAAAGAAAAAAAAGAGAGAAATTCATAGTAAGGTTTCATGGGAACTCTCAAAGAGACCCTGACCTCCTTGTGCTGAGAACTTGGCCTTATAGAGCAACTCTCCCTACAGAGGATCACTCTCTCCTGAGAGGGATTCTGTGGAAAGTCCTAGAAGGTATGAATAGCAGGATGAGGCACCTCTGGGGACACAGTAGTGTCAAGAGTAGATAGAGACTTTTGCTCTTTCTTTGGGTTTAGGAGTCATGAGACCTCTTAGCTCTCAGAGAAATGACAGCAGATGTGGAAAAGAAATCTAAGAATAATTTCAGTGGAAAACCCAATAGCTAGTCCTGGAGGAGTTGAATTCTTGTAGACTTTGGATTCTCAATGAACAGGGCCGACCGTGAACCTGGAAGAGCAGCTTATAGTTCCTGAGCTCTTAGGGTTGATGGCTCCAAACTCATCATGTACAGGCTTTAGCCCACCTCCTCCCAAGAGTTACACTGGAACAGCAGTCCTATGCTTCCACACCATTCCTAGAGGGAAACCTGAGTTCCACAGATGGCAAAGTAACTAGTCTGAGTTTGTTAAACAGCAAGTAGCAAGACCAGGACTTTCCTGGTTGTCAGGACACAATCAGACCTTTTTTTTGGGGGGGGGTCAGTTGTGGGACTTGAACTCAGGGCCCAGGTGCTGCCCCTGAACTCTTTTGCTCAAGGCTGGATAGCACTCTACCACTTGGAGCCACAGCTCCACTTCGGGTTTTTGAGTGGCTAATGGGAGATAAGACTCTAATGGGTACTATTCTGCTCTCTCCAGCCTCCCGAGTAGCTGGGATTATAGGTGTGAGCCACCAGTGCCCGGCCACAGCCAGGCTTTTGCCCCATGTACCATACTGCTGGCCTCCAGCCTACCCACTCTTCTTAGCATAATGCATCTCACCTCATCTGTTTGCTTTTGTTTTTTCACAACTTCCTGGAGATCCTTCAAAGGTACTTTTCTTTTGATGAATCCAAGAAGTGGTAGAAGAAGAAGAGGAGGAGGAGGAGGAGGAGGAGGAGGAGGAGGAGGAAGAAGAAGAAGAAG
>NW_012267252.1:14015981-14089489 GCF_000151885.1 Dipodomys ordii
AGAAGAAGAAGAAGAAGAAGAAGAAGAAGAAGAAGAAGAGAACTGAAAATGCTAGAACCTTGGAGGCACTTCACCCCTGTCCTTGACTCATTGCCTGGTGTTGGTGAAGGGGTCAAAGCTAGCTTGTGGCCAATCCGAGGCATAGCCCCCAAGAGCAGGTAGATACTCTACCTGAAGCCAAGGCTGGGAACTAGAGACAGTCAGGAAAGCCCTGAACTGTGCAGCTGAGCAGTGAGGGAAGATTGTGGCATTGGGAATGAGTGAAGTTTAATCTAAATCTAAATCTGCCCAGGGAAGATGGCACCAGGGTCTGTGCCACACACATTCTCTGAGTCTTCAAAACTTCTAACCACATGTTTTCAAAATCTCAGATCTTCCAGCCCAAGGCTGTGAAAGTGAGGAGCGCTGAGATCAAGACAACTAAGAATCTAAACGTTGCTTCTGGAATTCACAGTGCAAGGATCTGCTTCTCTCACAACGGTTCTTTGAGTCTGCTGAGTTCCTTCCTTGCTACCTCAGTTGCCCTCTGACCACCCCCTCCTCCCACTAGCCCAAGAATGTTGGCCAGTTTCTCTGACATTTAGGGGTTTCCAGCCTCGGAAGCAGGCTGGTCAGATTGGAGGAGACCACTTCCCACAATGGTCTTTCCCAATTGGAAGCAAGAAATGAAGAGAGCCAGTACTGCTATATCTGGTAGAATATTGGGTGGTACTTCTTAGACATGCTGCCCCACCTCTAAGTATCTAGAATCCTTCATGATCTACACAGGCACATTATTTACCTGGAGGGCATATTGTTCCTCTGTGGGATAACATAGGCTATCCCTGTGTTCAGGGCTTGTTCTGGAAAATTCTACAAAATTCTGGAAAAGTTTTCATAAACATCACCAACAAGCTACTGGGTCCACTATGCAGACATTGCCTCTTTATCTAAATGGGAGGAAGTAAGTCACTTTGGAACACACTGTCTTCACAAGGTAAAGCATTTGAATGCCAATCTGGACTTTTCTTTCCATCTTCCTGCTACCTTTTTATTCCCCTTGCTAATTGGCAGAAAACTAATGAACCAGGCCCTGCCTGAGCAGATGCTACTCCTGGAAAAAGGCAGGATTGGAGTTTTTCCTGCCTTAAAAAATAGTCTTTTTTCAACACATCAAGAAAGTAGTAACATGTGGCAGGTGAAAAAATGAAGAGAAGGTAACAGTACTAATTGTAAAGAACACAAGGCATTGGACTCTGCATGTTTGTGTGCGTGCGTGTGTGTGTGTGTGTGTGTGTGTGTGTGTGTGTGTGTGTGTGTGTGTGCTCTCTTTTGTTTTAACTTCCTTGCATCTTTTTTTTTCAGAAAAGCTTATATTCTGCTGTAGCTCATAATTAGCAGCTAGGCCTCTGGGACCTAATTAACCAATTCAATTAACAAAAAAAGCACACAAGTCACCCTGACATTTGTCAGCCATTAGGAGGGATGTCAGCCTGGCAGTTTCAGCCAACACATTAATGGTGATTAGCTCTTTTGTGGCTCACTTTTACTCCACAATCCTTCTGGAAATGCAGCCTCTAAGCCACACTGCCCAGAGCTGTGGGGTCAGCAGACTGACCTTCAAATGTCTATAGGAAGTCCCTTCCCACTCCCCCCCCTCCCCGCAACTGGGTCAATGGGGCTCTGTTCTAACCTCAGCAGAGACAAGTCTGTACTTCTCCCAAGTTCCTACGAAAAAGTCCCATCATCTCCAGAGATGAGAATTCAGCAAAGGTTTCTTCATGAGGGAAGAAGCTTTGTGAATTTTCTTAGCATTATTATTTGGAGCAGGTTGGTTCCCATCTTTACTTCTGTGGCTCGAGCGGGGTTGCTGTAAGTCAGCGCAGGCAGCAGTTTCTTCATTCAGACACTGCCTTTGTTCTTGGAGTTGATCAACTCCAGTATCTTTTATGATACAGATAGGTATTTATACAGTGCTTTGACTATCTTCGCTTCTGTTCTCCCTTAATTGAACTCTGTTATCCTAGAAGTCCTGAAGTCCTAAGAAACAAGGAAGCCTAGGCAAATAAAATTAAAAAAAAAATTTAAAAAGCTCACATACATGGATTGACAGATAGAGGGAAAAGTGGCAAAGTCCTGAAGTACCAGCATCCTCGAGATAGGTCTCTGGTGGAGTTGTTTCCTTACCTGACTTAGTCTCCAAGGACCCATTTCTCAGGCCTGGAGGAATATTATAAACCATATATCATTTAGAGATTGTGCTTGGTGGCTTGCAACAGAAAGTTCTAGTAACAGTGACTCAACAGATGGGGAATATATTGTTCTCACTTGATATGAGGTTTCAAGAGAGGCCGTGAAGGTCTGGTAGATTGATTGACAGCTTCGCCAACATCCCTGGGTCCCTCTGTCCTTCTGTGCTACTTGCCTCAGCACATGTGGAGTTGGACCATATGATTGCAAGATGGTGGCTCTCATGTTTCCAAGCATCAAGGCTGCATGCCAGAAAGGAAGAAGAGGGCAGGTTAAAAAACAAAGGGGGGGGGTGCTGGGAAGGTGGCTCAGTGGTAGAATGCTTGTCTTGCATGCCTGAGGCCCTGGGTTTGATTCCTCAGCACCACATAAGCAAAAAGAAAAAAAAAGCTGGAAGTGTTTGCTGTGGCTCAAGTGGTAGAGCGCTAGCCTTGAGCTGAAGAGCTTAGAGACAGCGCCCAGGCCCAGAGTTCAGGCCCTACGACCAGACCCCCCCCCCCCAAAAAAAAGACAAAAGCTTGGCAAAGTCTATCTTTTCCTCTAAATCAAAGAAATAATAGCTATCTTGGAAGCTCTAGCCAATAGACGTCCATTTTTGATCGACAGGAAGTAATGCTATTCTGTCTCCCCAACCAGAAAGGACACAAGGCAATTTGGGTTATTCTTGGATTCTAAAAACCCTGGCAAAGACGAGATGGAGAAACTAGAAACGCCTACTGGACATTTCCAGGAGTCCCTACAAAGGGAACATACTTTCCTTGCAAAAACCTTGCAGGGAGGTGACAATACCTGTTTGACGGGAGAGACAAGGGCTGGAGGAGGTCAGGAAGCTTGCCTAAGTTCACGGCTGGTTCATGAGAGGACAGTGACCAGCTTCAGACGTGCTGAATCTGATGTCTATTGTTCCCTCCTGCACTACAGTGAGCAGTGTTTTGGTTTTTTGTTTGTTTGTTTTTGTGTTGGTCCTAGGGCTTGAACTCGGGCTCTGAACACTGTCCCTTAGCTTTTTCACTCAAGGCTGGCACTCTGCCACTCGAACCACAACTCCATGTCCAGTTTTTTAGTGGTTCACTGGACTTTCCCCTAGCCTTGAACGAGGATCCTCAGATCTCAGCCTCCTGGGTAGGTAGGATTACAGGCATAAGCCACCAGCGAGTTCCCAGACACTCCGTTGTGCAGCACATCATGGGTATCCCCCATGCTTAAGACTTTCCTCCCTGGGGAAAAAATAGGGCTGGAAAACTCAAGAGGACACTTCTGCCCTTCAGCTTGCCTGCGTTGTTTGCCTGGGTCCAAGCCACATACTAATGACACCCATATGGGTTTCATTTCCTCCTAGAACTCGCCCAAATAAACATCCCAAGAAACCATGCCCGTCACCCTCTGCTCCTTCCTGTCAGCCTCCAAGCCTTGCTCACACACAAAGTTGACCCATTCAAGCTAGAGACACCTGTGCTGTGCAGTTAGGCTGGAGAAGAAAACAGAACCCATTCCCAAAGGTGACTCCCTACTATTTTAAACTAAGACTTCATTAATCGCAGCCCCCTATTGATTCATTACCACCACACAGCCTGGACTGCTTGCTTGGAGTGTAACCTTTCTCCACAGAGGGGGGTCGGACATTCTTTGCAGGTAATCTACAGGGCCCAACAGCAAATACCTAGAATGGAGACTATTCATGCTCGAACAATATACTAGCTCCTTATTGTTATAGCCATTGTTCCCTCACAAAGAGCATCGGGCGGGTTAAATCTCTTTTAGCTGAGAAGGCTCTACAGAAATCCTTGCTACGGAGCATTTGATACTGATCAGAGTCGCATCAGGGAACAGCCACTGAAAGGAGAAAGTCATTTTTATTTCTGAACTTTAGAGGAGATAACCTCTCCTGTGCTCTAGCTCCCCAGGACTAAGGCCTCTGAGTGGAAGTGAGGAATTTTGTGTTATTTTGTTTTTTGATGACACTCAATGGAAATGTGTTACTTTGGGGGTGGGGGAGGGTAGGGAGATAGACAATCAGGCAGTAAAAAAAAAGTTATTTCACAATGTTACATTCAGGTTATATATGGGAATTTGGGTTCATTCCATATTAAAAAAAAAAAGTTCCCCGGGGGAAATTGAGTCTGTGGACTATGAATGATGTGAAGGGTCGAAGCAGATCAAGGGGTGGGTGGAAGCCAAATGCCACCATTTTGGAAAACAGATCGAAGGTAGAAAAGAGGAACAGTATTCTGCCTTGGCAGTAGGATTCTAGAGGCTTGACTTTTTCCTTCTTGTCTGACAAGGAGGAAAAGTTCAGTAAAGTTCCTCCTGAGACGTCCATCATGGCCACCTGCCTGAGGGCTGAGAGGCCTGGAGAGCCAGGGTTAAGTAGAGAAGTAGCCTAAGGAGTTATTTAGTCCCACCTCCTCTTGCATCAGAAGAGACAGGACTAGGAGGGGAGGTGACTGGCTCTTGCTGGTTACCGCTGGGATTAGAAACCAACCCACAGTTCTTCATGGAAATTTCCAGTAAGAAACATGGTGAATGGAGGCTAGGAGCACAGAAGCAATTTAGCCTGGGGTTGGGTGAGGGTGGGGATAACTAAAAACATTTAGCAACTGGTGTAGCATGGTCACTCATGAAGCAGGCAAAGGCTTAGAGTGATGATCAGAAATGCCAACCATGAATGACCCTTCATGCGTTGCCAGGAGACCTGAGTCAGCCAACGGTCAGGCCTCTTCTAGACCTCCATGGAGCCATTCAGGGTGAGTATATGGGGGTACAGCCTGTGAGAAGTTCTTCATAGACAAAAGGAGGGAGCAGCCGATAGTCATACATATACTATCTGGGATGTCAGGAGATAGAATTGCTTGAGATAATTTATTCCATAAATCTCTAGAAAGGTGTGTGGAAATCACCAAAGACCTACCAAATGAGGAAAGTGGGGACTATTCATTCAGAGCTTGCTAGAGCAGAGAGTAGTCACCTCGGCCTCTGACAGAGACTTGAAGGAGGCAGGTACAAGGATAGGGACTTTAAATCAAGGGAACGAGAGTTTCCAATCATCCCACCAGAGACTATTGTCTTGGGGAAGCTAGGGGTGGGCCAGCTAGATGTGAGCAGCCAAGGGATTGATTATTCATCCATATGTGGCTTTCTCTGATTGGCCCTGATTTGGAAGGGAAGCTGTCAGTTATTAATCAAGTCCTGGCCATCTGGGACTTGTCATTACAAGTTACTGTTTAGTTTTCTGGATGGTCACTAGAGGTAGTAGTTGTGCTTCACGCAAGCCTGGCTTATAGCAGATGTTTGGAACTGATGCAGAATAATGCTCTTTGTGTCAGACATTTTCTTTTGTAGGATCTAACTTACTGAATTGTTTATTGTTGATCATAGGTTACTGCAGGTCGAGCTATTCAGCCTCTCAGATGTAGGGAGTCATAATTCAGAGCTAGCTGGCCTCAAAACACCACCCCTACAGTTCTCTAGCTTGGCTCCATGATTTCTCTTCTGCCATTCTTCTTCTTGGGGGGAAGAATGAAGATAATTCTATAGATTTGCTCTGATGTGCTTTCTCCATAGTCCCTGCCTGCTCCTCAATGATTTGTTTAGCTGTTCTCAAATCCAAATTTCTCTGAAACTTAAAGCTGAAGCCAGCCAGTACAATGTAGAAAAAATTATGATGCTTTTCAATAGCCAACCATAAGGCAAAATGCATTCTGGGAGGCTCTCTCTTCTTCTGCGGTGGATTCCCAGAAAGCCCAGCCGTCACCGTCAAGTGTGAATCAATCTCATCTTGCTTTGGGTTTTGTGCCATACTTCTTTGGTGACACAAGGACAGTCTTATCACCACAAAGATCCTTCCTGTTACCTGTAACTTCACCCAGGTGCACCTAGCACCCCACCCTAACAACTACTACCACTAATGTGTTATCCATTTCTGTAACTTTCTCATATTAAGAATGTATGCACATGATACCACATAATATGTAACCTTTTGTGAATGGTTTTGTTCACCTACCATCAGTCTAGAAGATTCATCCAAGTTATTTTGTCTATTGACTTTTAATTCCTTTTAATTACTGCTTGTGCCATACTACAACCATGGTTTGTTAAGCCACTCACCTGCTGAGTTATGAATAAAACCTGAAGAAAACTGCATTTATATAATTTTCCGTGTGAACATATATTTTGATTTTTGTGGAGTAAACGCTCAAGAGTTGACTCATAGCATAAATACAGTGTTTGCATGTTTAGCTTTATCAGAAACAGCTAAAGTGTTTTCCAGTGTGCCAATGCCATTTCTACCAGCAAAGAACAGACAATCCACTTTGTCTCCTTCTTCTGCAATATTCAGGTCATGTGGCTTTCATTGGAATTTTCCTAATGATGCAGAATATCTCATCTTGCCTCAGGTCCTCTGTTTTGTTTTGCCTTGTCCTTGTTTTTGTGTCATCCTGGGGCTTGAATTCAGGGCCTGAGGACTACTGTCCCTAGCTTTTTTTTTTTTAATTTTTATTCAAGGCTAGTCTTCTACCACTTGATCCACAGCTCCACTTCCAGCCTTTTTAAAATTTTTAATTCTTTTGGTTAATTGGAGATAAAAGAGTCTCACAGACTTCCCTTCCTTAGGCTAGCTTCAAACCACGATCTTCATCTCTCAGACTTGTGTAGCTAGGATCACAGGCGTGAGCCAGCACTGGGCTTCCCACGACCTTTTTGCCAAGATGGCTACTCACGTCTTTGCTCTACCTTCTGCTTGGGTTATATGGAGTTTTGGAGTGGTGATTTGAGAGCTTTTATGAAAACTTATCATTCATAGATAATAATCCCTCATCAGATAGCTGCTTTGGAGATATATATATATATATATATATAGTTTTTAAGAGCTTTCTTCGGACTGTATGTAGCCTCTGCAACAAACTTCTAGTTTTTCCCCTTTGAGACTTTAAATTCCTCCACCATAAACTTTCCCACCATAAGCACTTGAGGGGTGGGGAGAGATAACCTTTTGGTTAGAGACAGACCACCACCTATGAGCCTATAAATCTGATGTGGATGGGGTAGGGTGGGCAGAGGGGGCTCAGCTGAACAAGGCAGTCTCCCCTGCATGACGTAGCCCCAGCTGTTTTGAAGGGCTCTTTGAAAACGGCTTTCATTTCCCTTCCCCAGATCTGCTTCCTATGGAACATGCAGACGTGCTGTTCCCTTCCTTCTCTGTCGGTTTAAACAAGCTAGATGAATCCCTGCCTTGTCTGAAAAAGTCTCCGTAGCCCACATCTCCCAGATCTCGCCATTCTAAAATACAAACAAGGTCATGATTACTTTGAAGAATGACATTAGGAAATATACAACTTCATCCACCTGACTGTGGGAAATGAGTCCTTCTTGAAGAAAGATGTTCATGAATTTATGGATGACCCTAAAAGAATCCTTATGTGTTTAGTAGTCACTGATGCCTGTGTGTTTAGGACAGGTATCCCAAGCTCCAGGTCTGGATAGGATCCATGAATATAATGGTGGGTAAAGCAGATATGACTCTCCCTTCCCCTACACACACTCAGGCAATGCATGGTATCACAATAATCTATCTCTTGTCTCCTCTCCTTTCCATGGGTCCATACCTCAAGAATGTTCTGAAAATGGTCCTGTCCATCTCAAACACCCTGATTCCTGATATGTTCACAATTCCCAATCTTCAGATGCCAGAATGCCATGGAGTCTGTGCAGAAGGTAGAAGATTTCCCAGAATACCATTGAGGCGGAATGCTTGCTCAGCTGGGCTCAGACACAACTCTGTTGGGCCCAGAGCCTTACAGAGCCTCAGCTCCTGGGCTCTTCCAGCTTCTGGTCCTCACACCTTGACTTGAATGCCAATGTATTTGTAGAGTTTGCTCCTCTAAGCAAGTTTGGCCTTCAAGAGCCAATGTACACATAAGCCTACTAAAGGCTCTAAGATGAAGTACAATGCAAAGCCCTCTGCACACTGTTGAAAGCTTTCTTGATCCTGGAATGCTTTATTTACTGGAACAACAGCTCCAGCATCTCAATTCCAGCAAGTGTGAACTTCTCTCACTTTTTTTCTTTAATTGAGATTAGGTGATTACTTAAATTTCACATATTTCACAGTATTGTGGAATAGTGTTACTTAGAGTCACAAACACATTTTAATTTTCATAAGGCAAATTGTCATTAACATGGTCTATACAGTTTGTGAATTCTATGAGCTTTGACATTACAAGTTATTTTTTCCACATCAGGTGAGGTTTATATTTCTTTCCTTTTGCTTAGTGTGGGCTGTTCCCACTTATCCTGTTCCTCCTCCTGGCTTCCCTCTGTTCCGTGATTATATCTACCATATAAATGGTCCAGAACATGGAGTCATTTAGCAATGATATGACAAAATGAGTGGCTATCTTTTGTTTCTTGAGTCCTGTTTGCCATATCTTCTTGTATTTTGGCTTTAGCATCCACATATCAGGGAGACCATGTGCCATTTGTCTCTTTGTTCTTGGCTTCTTCGCTCAAAATAATCTGCTCTAGTTCCATCCATTTCTCTGCAAATGCCGTTATTTTGTCCTTTCTAGCGGCTACATAATATTCCATTGTATATAGGTTCCACAATTTTTGGATCCACTCATCAGTAGTGGGGCATCTGGGTTGTTTCCAAATCTTGGCTATTGTGAACAGTGCTGCAATGGAGGTGCATGTGTCTTTGCATACTGGTTCCTGTTGCTCAGGGTAGATGCCTAGGTGTGGTATGGCTGGTTTATAGGGGAGGTCTATATTTAGCTTTCTGAGGCATCTCCAGACTGTTACAAGTATGAACGGAATCAACCTCATTTCTTTATAAATTAACCAGTCTTGGCGACTTTATCACAGTCACAGAAAATAGGCCAAGACAATAACCAGAAACAAACAAGTTTGAGCTTGCATTAGTGAGGCCCAGAAGACGGCGGGGGTTGGGGAGCGGGAGTATGTTGCACAAACAAGAGGAGCAAAGTGAGAACCGACAGGATGTATGCATGGTCGTGGAACATACACACAGTACGAAGTACTGAGGCAAAGGGGACAGGGCAAGGTCTTGAGAATGTTCCTGAAGAGACTTCATTGGCTATATGAGGGAGTTTAGCTTTAGGCTCTTTCTAAAGTAGAATGATGAAATCAGATTCTGAGAGTGGATTGGAAGAAGATATCCAGGATGACCAGTTAGGAAGCTGCTTTGGTGTTTGGCTAGAAGTTGAGATCTGATGAACAAGCAGTGCATGAATGGCGCACCAGAGCTGGTAACCAGCCATCCATGTGCCCACAGCTGCCCCCAACGACTTTTAAGAATAATTTGGGGCTGGTTTGAAATACGGTTATCAGTGACCCTGAAATACTGAAGGTCAGATACACAGACCAGTCTCAGCAGGGAAGATAACTGCTCCAGAGGCAGAAAGGGTAGAGGCCCAGGGGGACCTCTTGGCCCTCTCTTTGCTTGATTTCTCCCATTATCCTGCAGTTCCAAACATAAAGTAAGTGCTCAATAAAATGCACTTTGAGTAAATGCTCAAATCGATCTTGCTCGTTTCTGGTTAGTGTCTTGGCCTGTGTATTTCTTTATTTATTGTTTATTTCTGTGGCTGTGATAGAGCACCCAAGACTGGAGAATTTATAAAGAAATGGGGTTGATTCCATCTGCAGCTCTGGAGGGTGTAGGTCCAGAATTGAACCATTCAGTCTGCTCAGCTTATGCTTTTAAGTGAAGGCAAAGGAATAAAAACAAAAATACAAACCAGAAGGGCAGGTAGGCATGTGCGGACAAGAGACAGAAGGAGACAGATGGGGACTCCCTTGTGGTAACTGCCCCGAGGTCTTTGTAACGACACTAAACTCTCCATGGGGCTAGAGCCCCTGAGACCCAGCGCCTGTCAATAGCCCTGCCATTTTGCAACACCATACTGGCAATTAAATTAAATTAAGATTTCTTTTTGGTGAGGCTGAGCCACGTTCAAACCACAGCAGTTGTTCACTGCCTCGAACCAAAAGAAACTCTCACAGCAAGAGCAAGATGCCCTGGGATACTTGCAAGTTTCCTCCAAGGTCTCATTAAGTGGCAGTCTAAGATGACTGGCTCATCTGTTTAAAAGTTGTGTGCGCTGACTCTACTGGGGGTCTGGGGCTTTGAGAGTATGCACACTGTGGAACAAATGGCTCCGTTGCCAAGGGACACAGAAGATGATTCAGGATACAGCCCATCATGCCACGCCCTCCAGCCCCCAATCCATCACATCCCTGAGCCTTCATCCTTAATGGCCATATGGTTTTGATTCACTTATACTTAACTCATCAAAACACGTGGTTGTTGTTGTTGTTTCCTGGGAGAGTTGCTGCCATTTTCAGATATGATTAAAAGAAAGTTTTTTAAATGATCAGAAAAGAGGTGGAAGCTGGTTGTGGAAAGAAGGGAAGTTCCACATGGAAGAGGCTGCGGGGCCAGGTCAGGCTCTTCCCCACTCCATTTCAGGGATTGCCAGTGTTGGTCACACTTGGAACTGAACCAGGTTAGAGAAAGATGGAACACTTGGGGAGAGACCCAGGCTGGAAGCAGTGTGGAGCAGAGCAGGTGAAGCTCGACCTCTCTCTCTGCAGAGCCACAGGCAGGGAGAGCAGAGGAGTTAGGCGAGCTTCTTCATGTAAAAATCCCCACTGGTTCGCCTTGGTTGTTGGCAAGGGCGCGGAATCCAATGACAACATGTGGTTATTGCAGATGAGCCCTTAGAGGCCCTTGACACTGAGCATCTTGATTTGCATATGAGAATCCCCAGACCTTAGAGGCAAGTGATATGCCTGAGGTCACATGGAGAGCCTAAAACTAGATCTTCTGCATCCCGCCCATCACAGCAGACATAGCCCCACCCTGAAATAGAGCCAACCAAATCAAACTCTTCTCTCTTTTGTCTCCTAAATATACGTTGTGATTTCCCACAAGACAAACACTTTCTCATGGTCATTGCTCTGGTGTGCAGCCTTGGGTGACTTTCTTCACCTCTCTTAGCCTCAAAAGATCATAGACATGGTGATTAAGAATGTTAAGTTTGGGGCTGGGAAGGTGGCTCAGTGGTAGAGTGCTTGTCTTGCATGCATGAGGCCCTGGGTTCAATTCCTCAGCACCACATAAACAGAAAAAGCAGAAAGTGGTGCTGTGGCCAAAGTGGTAGAGCGCTAGCCTAGAGTGGAAGAGCTGAGGGACAGTGCCCAGGCCCAGAGTTCAGACCCCACAACTGATAAAAATAGAAAAAGAAAAAAGAAAGAATGCACACTTGTTGTCCTAGCTACTCAGGAGGCTAAGATCTGAGGATCAGGGTTCAAAGTCAGCCAGAGCAGGAAAGTCCATAAGCCTCTTATCTCCAGTTAACTACTCAGAAGAAGCTGGCTGCGGCCCTGTGGCTCATGTGGTAGAGTGCTAGTCTTGCACACAAAGAGGTGCAGCGACAGTATCGAGGCTCTGAGTACAAGCCTCAGAACTAGCAAAAAAAAAAACCAAAACGTTAAGTTTGGATGGATGCAAGATCTGCCTCACACTGCCAAGGTCCGAATCTCAGCTCTGCGTTTTACCACTTGGATGACCTTGAACAAATTTCTTAATCTTTCTCCCTTTCACCTACAACTGGACAGATGCATTTGTAAAGTGGATAGTCTTATTATATCAGCTAATCCTCCAGAACAACCCAGTAAGGTCGCTACTCTTATTGCCACCATATGGAAATCAGGAAACTGAAACTCACAGGGGCTTTGGAGATAGCTGTCCAAGGCCATGAGCACAGCTAGAATTCAAACTACATTCTTCAGATTTCAGGGAAGCAAATCGCTAGGATTTATTGGATAATGTTGAACAGTATGTTTATGTCTGTTTATTTGCTGCATGATAGAGCATAAAGGTAGCAAAATTTCTCTGATGTCTTTCATCTCTATGGCGTAACACAGTAACGCTATTGATTACTAATAGAATTCATAAGTTTCAAATAAATTTGTATTGTGTTCTCAGCGCCTGATTTACCCATCTCTTTAGTACGTGTTCCCAGGCTACACGGGATGTTGGTAGAGCTAGAAAGGCCGAAAAGTCAATGCTGACTTGCAAAGATGGACACTTGCATAGCTGGAAAAGTCTCGTGGTTAAATCCAGATGCCAAAGCTATGAGAAGAACATGTCACCAGGGAGCTTCATCTTCCCCCCTCGCATCTCCTCTCTCCTTGGGGCCGGCTTCAGTCTCAGAGGATTTTCCACCTGGGGTGCAGACTGAGGAAAGTGACAGGAGTCTGCCTTGCCTCATAACCCAATGTTGCACCCCCATGGCTTACTGATCTCCTTCTCTCTGGCCTGATCTTGAGGTCCATTCTTGAAAACCCTTACCCTGGAGGGGTTCTCGAAAAAGACCTTATCCCCAGTACCTGAACTTCAACTCCTCCCCCTCCCTTGCCCCCCCGCCACCCCCCCGCCCCAAGTGCACGTTGCCCTGAGAGAGACCTGGGGCTGCCCTTATTTGATTCTACCTAAACCCTGGATCTCCTTCCCTTCCTCCCCCTTTCCATGCTCTGGTATCTCCCACTCTGTTTGGTGCTACTTGGCACCCCTCTTCAGCTTTGATTAAAATCCTACCCAACCTGTTGAGGATTTTGTCCCTTTTCTTCCTTTTCAACTTCTTGATCTTCCCTAACTGAAAGTGTATTGTCCTCAAGTTCCAAAAAAACCTCAGGATTCATTCTCTTTTGGTCTGGCTTAAGATATCCCCTTCCGGGGCTGGGAAGGTGGCTCAATGGTTAAAGCGCTTGCCTTGCATGCCTGAGGCCCTGGGTTCGATTCCTCAGCACCACATAAGCAAAAAGAAAAAAGCCGGAAGTGGCGCTGTGGCTCAAGTGGTAGAGTGCTAGCCTTCAGCTGAAGAGCTGAGGGACAGAGCCCAGGCCCAGAGTTCAGGCCCCATGACCGGACCCAAAAAAAAAAAGATATCCCCTTCCCTTCTCCTGAAATCATCATTCCAATAGGGTTTGGAGCCCCCTCCCAGGGGCCAGCCCTGGTTGCACACCCGTCTTTAAGGATGGCGAATCGGGGAGATGGAGCAGTAGAGGAGTGGTTTCCCCATGGAAACTGAGGATGCTACCATGAAAAGAAGAATGGATGCGAGACAGGCAGAAAACTCAATCTACTGTTTTAAACCTAAATCCTCCAGCCTCAAGTCTTCTTGTAATAATCATCATGCCTGTATGAAATCCACTTCTATCCATGCCCCGCAGGGATGCTCTCAAGCCTAAGGTGGTGAGAATAGCATAGTCATACTTTGTTTAGCAACTACTTCATTCTCTGGGCTGTGTCAGCTTCCCCCGCCTCCCCCCCACCCCCCGCCCCTTTTACTCTGCAGGATTGACAAATAGTATGGTTATCCTATTGCAGCAAAGGTAGCTCTTTGGAGGTGAATGCTTCCTCTCTTCAGTGAGGACCACAACATGGCGGCCTCCCTCAGGGCCTGAATAGGTTAAGTTTCCTCCTGATTGTCTTGGGACAATGAGATCTTCCTAGAGGCTGGAGGAGAGAGGCATGCTACCAGCATGAGACTTAGGATCTCAGGCCTCCCTGTCTACAGATAAGCAGTCCACCCATCCCAGAGTTCACCTAGAGGTACAAATGGGTAGGAGGAGATGGGGCTGGGATGGATGGAAGCAAACAGCCATCATGTGAAGTGGTAGAATAACCATCTAATCTCTTTTTTTTAATACTTTTTTTATTGTGAAAATACTGTACAGAGGGGTTACAATAGCATGAGCCTGGTAATGAGTACATTTCTTATCAAGCCTTGTGGTCTCCTCCGTTGTTTTTCCCCTACATCTCTTCCCTCCCATTTCCACAACTACATTCCCACCCCCCCTGCAACCCTCACCCCCCCACCCCTCCCCACCCCCCGCCTAAATTGTAAAGTTCATTTTTTGACATAGCATCTTTTTTGTTCATCTACATGTAGAGTTGTCCATTTGGTCTGAATTGCCACATTGGCCCAATTAAACAAACAGTTAAGCCCCTGTTAGCCTCAGGACATATTTACTAGTTGATTGTATCACACTGTTCAAGATAGTTTTGTACTATGAAAAGACGAGTCAGACATATTCCCATCCCATTATATGTTTTTTTGATGACTTCGGCCTCTGTTTCTTATCCTGTAAAATAGGGATGCTGATATCGAGCCTGTGTATGTATCAGGGCCACCCAGAGGGTTATGAGATGAAGTCTAGCAAGCCCAATAGCTGCTATTAGAGAAGTCATGTGACAGGGACTTTCTTTCTTCCTCCCTTGGCTGACTAGCAGCTGGCACTGTTGCCAAGCTAGTTGGATGGCATGTCCTCTTTTGGCTATATACAAGTAGCCATTGGTGATTCCATGGATGCTCAGAAAGAGCAGCATGAACATGATGACACTTAGTTGGCTCAGCAGTCTGAGCAACAACTTCATGTGGCAGGAAGAGGAAGAAGTTACTAGCTGAAAAGTGGCCATGAATTAGCCAAACACACATCTTTTTTTTTTAAAGTGTACCCAGAGACTTGGCTATGACTCCACATGCAGATTTAAGCCTTGATAATTGTGACATCCAAGTCCAGGAACAATGACAGACACTAGTACCACACTAAATGTGAAAGACTCTTTCCATTCCACGCGAGACCATCCTCACAATATTCTCATGACAATATCAGGATTATTGCTCCTTTTACAGATGAGGCATCTGAGGCTCTGTTGGGGTGAAGGCTGATATGATAAGCCATATTTTGATCATCTATGTGAGTAAACACTGCCTGGTTTGGAGGTGCTTAGCAGTCATCAAGGTAGGCAGCTCTCACCTGACTGTGATATTTCAGTTGTTATTACATTCATTCTTTAATTCTCACAAAACTCCTAGCTACATAACTTGCCTAAGGCCAGAAGCCGATAAATAATAAAGCTTTCTGGAGTTCCTGCCATTCAGCCTACATAGCAATTTTTATAAATTGTCATTATTTAATTTTTTTCACTCCTACATGCTAGATATAGGTTGTAAAAGGGCCAAACAGTCATCTTTGGATGCCTGGGCATAATAAAGCACCTGGGCCAGAAAGTGCTGAACAATTTTTTACCATCTTTATTAATTTGTGCGGGTCCCAGGGCTTGAACTCAGGGACTCAACATTGTCCTTGAGTTTGTTTTGCCCTAGGCTAGCACTCTACAGCACCACTTCTGGCTTTTTTTGGGTAGTCTACTGGAGATAAAGAGTCTTACACACTTTCCTGCCCAGGCTGGCCTTGAACCATGATCCTCAGACCTCAGTCTCCTGAGTAGCTAGGATTACAGATATGAGCCACCAGTGCCTGGCTGAACAAATATTTATTGACAGCTAAATGAGTGAATGAGTGAATGAATAAATGATGAGGGTACCTAAGTCTAATCAGGAAGACTTACTTGTTATTTCCCAGCAAATGGCTGGTACCGATATTAGGGAGGCAGTAACCAAGTACTGGCTTGGGTACGGGTACCAGGCCCTGAAGAATACTCAGTCTTTCCTGGCACAGACTGAGGTTAGTGAGGTGTACTTTTTAAAGCACCACGGAGTTCCTTGGTCCCCACACAACATCTGGCCAAATAAGCATGTTTCTCAGAAAACCAAAGTAGATGTCCAAATGGCCACTAGCCAAAAGGCACTTGAGTTTAAGGCTGATTTTGTTGAAACAGCTGAATGTGGGCCACGGAGATCCAGTCCTTGGGCTTTGCTTGAAGACAAGAGCATCCCTTGTGGGTACTCTTAATCCCCCAGAACACAAGGGAGGATGTGCTGCTGTCCCACTGGCCAAGGCACCCTGCGCGCCCCGGGCTGGGGCTGGAACGTTCAGACATGCTGCCACCTTGTGGTGCCAGGGGGTCAGAGCAAGGTGCTCGCTGGCCAACTCCAGCAAATCAAACCTGAAGTCTTTTATTCTTCTTATCTTTTCAAAACTAGGTATCACTTCTCTCAACCCACAAAAGTGACAAATTTACATTTACATATAGGTTTGGAACAAGGATTTTTTTTTTCAATTAAGAGCATACCCACAATAAACTTTTTGAATTCTTAGGAATGTTCTAGAATTTTTTTTAATCCTCCTAGAACAGAATACTCCTCAGAGAGTCTGTGAGGAGAGATCCCCATTCCCTTCATGTATGTAGTGTTTTTCTGTCCACTCCATGTCTATTTACCCAGAATTTCTTGCTCTTAGTTCTCTGTCCAAGAACTCAGGAGTGAGCCCATGAAGGTCTTCACTCTGTGTTTCCAGAAGCTGCTCCCAGTGCCGGGAACATGCTCACAGAGCCATGTGGTCTGAGCTGAAAGGGGCTGTTGATCAGGGACCCCAGCAATGGCACCTAGCCTTCTTGACATATTCGTCACTTCGTAATTCCAAGGCAACAGCGCTGTGACAACAGAATTCTCACACTTCTCAGCCTCCACGAGTCTGTGGTGTTCGAAATAAACAAAGCCTTTACCGTGGCTCTGAGGCGATTCCTAGACGATATGGAGCCAGTGAGGGTTGCAGAGATGGTGTGCATTGGCGTGGAAACTCACCCAGCCACCCGCACAGCCCGCTCACTTCTACTCTCTGCATAGTAGCTGCTGCAGGCCAGCCTTGGGTAAAACTGTCAAAGTAAAAATAATTAAGTTGGCCACTTCCTCGCTCTGGAAGTGACCAGATCTATGGAGATCAAGTCCCTGAAGGAAGAAGATAGGGAACAAAATGAGTACATTTTGACAGAAAAGGTAACTTGCTAAGTACCAAAAGCCTAAGGTGCTACTAAAAAGGAGCTGGGACTTTCTGGAGCCTTCTGAGCCCTGAAGTGAGCTGTTGGAGTTAGTGATAAGAGACTCTCCCTTCCAGCTATGAGACTCAGCAGAGTCTGTGGAGCTTTGGACCATCCTCCTTGGCCAGATTGCCTGAGTTCAAGCATAAATATTAAGAGCTTTGTGACTCTTGGGGAAATTACTCGTCAGTGCCTCCTTGTCCTCAACTATACAATAGACGGAAATAGCTGGGCGCTGATGGCTCAAGCCTGTAATCCTAGCTACTCAGGAGACTGAGATGTGAAGATCAAGGTTTGAAGCCAGCCAGGGCAAGAAAGTCCATAAAACTCTTGTCTCCAATTAACCACCAGGGTGGAAAAGCTCAGAGACAGTGCCCAGGCCTTAAATTCAAGCCCCATGGCTGACAAAAAAAAAAGAAGACAGAAATAATAATCATGGCTCATAAAAAGAAGAGCTAAAGCCAGGCTCTGATAAATTTTAATGCTGCTGTCACAAAGCACTGTTTAAAACAACAAGAGTGTCTTCACCTACAGGAATCGAACATAGGCCTTGTTATGTGACAATGACGATCATCACAGCACGGGTTCTTCCTGCGGACTTGAAGGAGGGAGATCCATCCCTTGCCTTTCCTAGAGCTGGAGGCTGCTTGTATTCCTTGGTTCATGGTTCCCTACTTCCATCTTCAAAGCCAGGACATGGCACCTCTTACACAATCCTTCTGCAGTCACGTCTCTCTAATGACAGCTAAGAAAGGCTCAGTGCTTGGTGTGATTAGAATTCACTCACTAGATAATCCTGGATAATCTTTGCATCTCGGGGTCCTTAGCCTCAATTCCGTCTACAAAGTCCCTTTTGCCATGTAAGGTAACATGTTCACAGGTCTGAAGGATTAGGCACATGCATCTTTGGGGGTTCTTACATAGGCTGTGTGTGCCTGCCCTTCCATCCCCCCTCCCCGCACCAATCCATCCTGACCCCCCTCAAACACAGGGAGTGACTGCACCTCGGGCTACATCTGCTTCCAAACTGCTCCCACGGTTCTCACCCAACCCTACCATTTGATTCAGAAATTACATGCAGGACTAATTGTGGCTTGAGGCTACTTCTGAAATGGGGATAGGTTGTAACAGAAAAACCCAGCTCAAGGCTTCAAGATAGGAAATGAACTATTCTGGGAGGAGACAAATGCATAGATGCACAGAAGGACCCCTGTACTCTTCACCCCATAGAGAGACCCCTGTACTCTTTACCACAGTATTCACAAGTAGCAACTGACTTTAAAACCATACTGGAATACCCCAATCAGAATGCTTATATTGATGCAGTATACTGGCTGATTTTATTTATAATTTCTCAGTTTAACACGTGGTGTGTGTGTGTGTGTGTGTGTGTGTGTGTGTGTGTGTGTGTGTGTGTGTGTGTGCGCATACTTTGGTGCAATTATTTTTCCTGTGTTTAGATCCATGTATCTACCACCTCACTCAAGATACCTTTCATCATAAGAATGGCTAATAAAAATGTATTTTTTAACAAAAGGGGAAAACTGGGAGTAGTGACACATGCCTGCAATCCCAGCACTCTGAAAACAGAACATACAAAGAGAGCTGAAAGATAAAAATAAATAGATACATAATGAAATGTTAAAAGCATAAATATTTATTGTTCAGGATAAAGGTTGGAGAGTATAAATTGGATGCAGTGGTTCATGCCTGTAATCCTAGCAACTCAGAAGACAGTGATGAGGAAGATTGTGGTTTCAGACCAGCCTGAGCAAAATGTTTATGAGACCCTAATTTCAGCCAACAAAAATTGGGTGTGATGGTAGATGCCTGTTAGCCCAACTATATAGGAAACATTAATAAAAGGATCATGGTCCAGGCTGGCCAGGGCATAGATACCAGACATTATGTTAAAAATAACCAAAGAAAACAAAGTAAGATGCATGGCTCAAGTAGTAGAGCATCTTCTTGGCAAGTGTAAGGCCCTGAGTTCAAAAAAGATTAAAGAATACAGTGGTTCTCTTGTTCACAGGGATATGTTCTGAGCCCCCCAGTGGATGCTTGAAATTACAGATCATACAAAGCCCATACAGGATTCTTCCCAAGCCAGTACAGTATCTCATAAGTGCAGTTTTTGTTATGATGTCACTGTTTTCAGGGGTCCCTTGCTCTATAGGCTTGGTACTTTCTGGAGAAACAGTGCAGCAGTTGAAATATGTTTTCATTCCTATTTTCCATTAACAAATCTAAAGCCTTTCTCTCTTAACTAGTTTGAAATGCAATGACAAAAATGACCATGCATGTCTTCTTTTCCTTCATGAAAGAAGATAAAAGATTCATTCTTAGCAAGCTCAGCCAGGACAACTTAAGAAAGCCCTTCAGGGCTTCTTTCTGACATATCTGAATTGCCAGCCTCACTTGTTGTGCTTTAGGACCATTTTTAAGTAAAACACAAGTTAATAGAATACATGTCTCCAATAATGCATCAGGCCAGCTGATAACCAAGAAAGATACTAAGTGAGGAATGGGTGGGGTAGAATATACAGCTTGGATATGTATGCAACATGGATAAAGCAATACCAATGGCGACCAAGAAGATCTCCACCTTAAGCCCCTGTATCAAATATTTATATTAAATTTTAGTAACTGTCAAGTAAGTGATAATGCCTACCTTAAAAAATTGTTTCAGAAGTCAGAAAGATGGAAAAACTAATATAGCATATGAAAATAATATGCTTCAAATAAAAAACCATATGAGAGAAAAATATACAACAACCTAGAAAGACTTTAGTCGACTGAATCTAATGAATTTGGCAAAAGAGACTGTGACCATGTAAGGTGTGTCTTACAGGGCAAAGATGGCTCAATCTCAGAAATCTTATTATAATTCAATATATACTAAGAAGAAAAAAATATATATGCTATCACTATAGACTCAGAACATATTTTAATAAAGTCAAATACCTAATTATGATTTTTACTCAAAAAGAAGGTATTTTAAAAAAGTTTTCCTTGCCTCAATAAATGCTTTATAGCAAATGATTATGCAAAAACTGAACTTAAAAAATTGAGATGTATTCCATTAAGATTGTCAACAAGACAAAGAAATACACTAAATCCTTTTTTTTTTTTTTGTTGGTCGTGGGGCTTGAACTCTGGGCCTGGGCGCTGTCCCTCAGCTCTTCAGCTCAAGGCGAGCGCTCTACCACTTGAGCTACAGCGCCACTTCCTGTTTTCTGGTGGTTTATTGGAGATAGGAGTTTCCCGGTCTCTCCTGCCCGGGCTGGCTTTGAACTGCGATCCTCAGATCTCAGCCTCCTGAGTAGCTAGGATTACAGGCGTGAGCCACCAGAGCCCGACTTACACTAAATCCTTATAGTAAGCAATATAGCATGGGGATTCTATCCAAAACTACAATATAAGTAAAAGAAGAAAAATATACATGTCAAAAAATAGGAAGAAAAATTGTCCTTGTAGGTAATAATAAACATTTCCATAGTAAATGTAACAGATCAATTGAAAAACACTTAAGAATCAAGAGCTTGGCAAAATGGTCAGCTTCAAGAGCTTCACACTTTGTTGAAACAAATTAATCTTTGACATGTACTTATGATCTTATTGATGTAACACGGATTAGACTTTCCATCCCTAAGACAAAGTGAAAACAAGATAAAATATATTAAACAGTTATTTTCAGACAATGGATGGCTAGCAACAAAGACCATAATCCCTGGCAAATGGAGAACTAATGAGGTAATTCCCACAATCCCTATCCTGGAGGAGCATTCTAGAATACAGCACAAGCCCAGGCAGCACAAGTATGCATCATTAATTTAGAAACAGATCAGAGTTTTATAAGACTTACAAGATTATAACACAGAGGAGAAAGATTCATGAGAAAGTGCATGAGTTTCTGTTGACTAAAATGTATACTGGTAGAAAGAAATTCCATGATTCCTGCAAAGCCAGCTACTTCTTCAATTTTTTTTTTTTTTTTGGGTCCGGTCATGGGGCCTGAACTCTGGGCCTGGGCGCTGTCCCTCAGCTCTTCAGCTCAAAGCTAGCGCTCTACCACTTGAGCCACAGCGCCACTTCCGGCTTTTTTCTTTTTGCTTATGTGGTGCTAAGGAATCGAACCCAGGGCCTTGAGCATGCAAAGTAAGTGCTCTACCACTGAGCCACCTTCCCAGCCCTACTTCTTCAATTCTTGTAGGCTGAGAGATAATGTGAGTTCTGATCATTCAAAAGAAAGAGAATGAGAGAGAGAGAGAGAAGAAGAAAGAAAGGAAGAAAGGAAGAAGGAAAGGAAGGAAGGAAGGAAGATAGGAAGGAAGGAAGAAGCGAGGGAGGGAGGAAGGAAAGGAAGGGAGAAGAAACAAAGGGGAAAATCACATAAATGATGGGATTAGTAATCAAGAGGTTTAAAACAAGGGTGCTTAAAGACTTAAAGGAAAATATAAAGGTGAATAGAAAATAGAAGATGAAATTTGTAGGATGCAGTTAAAGCAGTGTTCAGAGGAAAATTTATGACCATAAATGTTGCTTTTAGAAAAGGAGATACTTCTAAAGTTTAACTGCCATGATATGAAGTTAGAAAAACAAGAACAAAAGGAACCTGAATGCAGGAGGAAGACATCATGAAGCTAAGCCTGGGAATGCACGAAGCAACTGCAAACAGAAATAGAACACAAATCAGTGGAAGAAAGCCTGGTTTCTTGAAAACTTTGATGAAGTATACATTTAACCCAGACTAGTTAAGAAAAAAAGAGAAGACAGGAATAATCAGTGCCATATCATAAGAGAATGCTATGAGTAATATTATACCAATTATTATAACCACCTTGGTAAAAACCAAAAAGACCCAAATTACCAAAGAGAAAATAGGTTCCATAGAAATAGAGAACATATTTACCTTAACTCAATTTTTCAAATTAAATAATTTAGTACTTTCCCATAATGAAACATCATAAGCCCATATGGCTTACTGGGAATGTCTATCAAATATTTAAGGACGAAACAACCAAATCTTCCACCAATTCTTGCAGAATATGGAATAAGAGGGAATAATTACCAATTCATTTAAAATACTTAAGCTAAATTCCTTATCCAAACACTAATAAGCCAAGTGCAATGATCTTTATACTGAATAATACACAATACAGTGTGATCAAGTGAACTTTATCTCAAGAATTCAAGGAAGGCTCGATATTCAAAAACAATGTAATTTGCCTTATTCATAGAAAAGAGAAAATCTGATCATTTCTGCAGATACAATTTAACAGGTAACTCATGATAATAACTCTCAGTGAACTAGAAATGGAGAGGAACTTTCTAACTGTGTGAACGGTCCTCTACCGAAGCCTGAAGTTGACATCATATTTAATAGCAAAAAAATTAAAACTTCTTACCTAAGGAAGAAACAGGCAAAAGTGTTTTCCTTACCATGTCCCTTCAGTATTAGAATGGAGGTTCTAGGATATATAGTAAGACAAGAAGGGAAATGTTTAAATGATTGAGCTGGAAACTGCAATGACAGTTATTTTGAGTGGGAGGAGTGGGACTCAACTATAGGGCAGAAGGGAGCTGCTGGGGATGATAATGTGTTGCATGTTAATTGCGTGGATGTACATGTCTGTCCAAATTCATTAAAATCTAAATTTAAAATCACTCACATTAGTCTGGCAGCAGTGGCTTCCACCTATAATCCTAGCTGCTCAAGAGGCTGAGATCTGAGGATCACGGTTCAAAGCCAGCCTGGGCAGGAAACTTTGTGAGACTCTTATTTCCAATTAATCACCAAAAAGCCAAAAGTAGAGCTGTAGCTTAAATGTCGAGCAGTAGCCTTGGCGGTGGAGGGTGGGATGGGGGGAGGGGAGTGGACTGGAAGCTCAGTAACAGCAAAATAAAAATAATAAAATCACTCCTGCTTACTGTTCACAATTTTTTTGTCTCATAAAGTTAATGTTCAGAAAAGTTTAAAAACAGAGGTGAGACGATGAGGGCTCTATTATACCAGTAATAACCTACTAGAAAATATAATAGAACTCAACTCTCAATTTTGAATGATTTGTTTGTCTTCCTTTCCTGAGAGTATCTAGAAGTAACTGGGGGGAAAAAAGACACAAGACTTTTAGAGAGAAAATGCTAAAGGAGGATCCAAATATTTCAATCCATAGAAAATGTAAGAGTATGATGACTCATCTTTCCCCCAATATTAATTCTTTAAATTATATTCAATTCCAATAAAATTTCATTTTTTGTGGATCTTTAGAATGGTAAAGGTACAAAAGTAGCCAAAATATTTTCTCAAAGATTAGCTGGTATTTTGGCTCATGCCTGTAATCCTAGCTACTCAGGAGATGGAGATCAGGAGGATTGCAGTTCCAGATCAGCCTAAACAAAAATCTTCAGGAGGATCTTATCTAAACAGAGAAATATTTGTGAGTATTTGTTCCTGTTATCTAAGCTATGATGGGAAACATAAATAGGGAGGGTCATGGTACAGGCCAGCTTGTGGGGAGCAGTGCACAAGATTTTTTTTGAAAAATAACCAGAGTACAAGAGGCTAGAGATATGCATCGATGGTAGAACACCTGCCTAGAAAGCACAAAACCCTGAGTTCAAACTCCATTACTACCTTTCTACACAAATAAACAAATACATGACAAAGAAACAAAACATTATTCTGCTGGATATCCAGATATGCTACAGAGAAATAGTTATAAAGATTGTGGAGTACCAGTCAACAACGGAATTAAAAAAGGAGCCAGAAAGAGGTGTGTGGTATGTGATAAGTGGGCCTTCCTATTGGGGAAAACTTCATTTATTTAGTCCATGGTGCTGGAGCAACCAGATAAAGATAAATATTGTTGTAGCGTTAATTCAAACCACATTATAAATGACTCAAAAGAGGCCTAAATATGAAAGAGAAATGCTGTGTATTCGATAGTAGAATATGTAAAAAAGGGTATCATTTAGATCTTAGAGTGGAAAGCATTTCTTTCATAAGATACCAAAAACATAAACCATATGACATAGGCTGATGAACCTGAGAACAACAAAAATTAAAAAATATATATTGAAACATAGACACTCGAGTCGTAGTTGACTAATGGCTGGCAGATTGAGAGATAACCGGCACTGTCTAATCAATTATCAAAGGAGTAGGCTGTGAAATGTACCTACAATACTGCAAGCGAGCAGGCCAACATGAACGAGGAATTCAATGGGGGAAAATGGGTGTACCCGGAGGGGACATTGTGAAGATACTGGGAATCAGCAGCCCCGGGGCCAGGCTTCAGCACAGAGGCCTCCAGAAATGAAAGGAGAAGGGCTGCTACTGTGGGCTCCAGGTTACTAGCTGAGATCTTGGGCAGGAGGAGCATTCTGGAGCCATTTCAATGAAGCCAGGAGAGCTGTAAGCTCCCAGGTCATCTCTAAGGACTGGCTGGACACAGGTCATCAGGAGAGAGCATGGTGGCATTCAGGTACTTGTCAGATGGAATAGGGAAGATGCAGAATGCAACATCAGTCCCCTTGGCAACGCACAGATGGGAGGCACATGGATCAGTCACCGAGTGAGGCACTGGGTGGGTGAGCACACTCACCCAGCCTCGCCATCTTCATTCCAAGGTAGGCAAGAAGGTCATGATGTGAGTAGCTTGGTTCTGGTTCTGTTGGCACTTCCTCTGATGTGTCTGGGACCCTCTGGGGCCTCTTCCTCTCCTGACCCCTGAGAATCCTTTGTCCATCCAGGGAGGGGCTGGGAGACCAGGCCACATAAACAGGAAGGCTTGTGACTTCAAAATGCAACCGGTGGGCTGGCCGCTTTGAAGTTTGACCTACTTATGTTGCACCAGGAGCTTTATTGGAAACTCTCTTTGCTAAGGTTTTTTTTCCCCCTCCCCAGGCTCCTTTCTGCCTTCTGATTTTGACATCAACAGGAAAGCCAGTGTGGGCACTCCTAGACCCTAATGTCTCGCAAAGCCCCATCAGACCTCAGAGATGCAGTACAAAGTTTGTCACTGGTCCCTAGAGCTCCTACGTTCTCCCTCTCTATTTGGGTAGACCAGGATGAAGAAGCCTCAGGAGACAGCATAGATTTGTCGGTGGGAGCATCTGCTGGATACCATTTTTTTTAATATTCCTGAAAGTTTCCTCTGCCTGGATGATAGATGTCTCAGAATTTGCCAGTAGAACTAAAAACCAACAACGAAACCATCCTAGGCAGAAGTCTGACATTAAGCTTTAGCCAGTCTTTTATATTTCAGTATAAATGAGAGCCACAGAGCTTTTCCTGAAGATGGTGTGTAAGAACATTCTAGAACCTTCCAGAACCATGCCAGGAAAGGTAGGAATTTCTAAGGGGGAAGGAGACACTGGCAGGACAGATGGAGATGCCAAAGACACACCTCACCCCATTCTCACTGGCTCTGATTGAGACCACATGAAGTCTACAGAACCCTCAGCACACTGGGCCACCAGCTTCCACTGTTGCTGGTACCAAAAGCTAAATGAACTTTTTTTCCTCGTTATCTCTTTAGCTGTTGATTTTACTCTTGCTTTCTCCTCTTTTCCTTAATTTTTCTCACCCTTCCTTTATCACTTTCATTTTCTTACATTTCATCTAGCTTTCCCCTTCGATTTCCTTTTCTTCTGCCTGATGCTTTCCCATCTTCACTGTGTAAAAACTACACTCAGTCTTGCCATTTTAGAAACACGATGCCTCTCCACATGCTCGAGTCATTTTGACACCTTTCAGTAGCAGAACGTTATTCTTCATAAGCATGCATACTAAACTTATTTGTCAGTACTAGGATTTGAATTCCGTGCTTTGCACTTGTTAGGAAGGTCCTCTACCACCTGAGCCAGGCTCCCATCCACTTTCTGCTTTAGTTATTCTTTTTGGATGTCTCAACTTTCTTTTTCCCCAGGGCCAGTGTAGGACCAAGATCTTCCTATCCATACCTCCCACCTAGCTAGGATTACAGGCATGTACCACGACACTCAACCCTAGCCTTGCTTTTTTCCCCCTTCATCTTTCTTTCCATAGCCTACCCTCCTTTCTTCTCTGTGGAGACTGTCCTTCATTTTCCTTTCCTTTCTCTCATTGTCTTCCTTTCAGCGGTCCGCACATCCCAATTGTACCATGTCGGCAGATCATTGCTGGCCTGTGATTTTACACTAGGTGTGCCTGTTTCAAGTATCCCAGTTAAAAAATTAAACCCATCTGCTGGGAACTGAAAATAGCCGCTCCTCCCACTGGGGACAATAAATATTGATGACTTGAGGCATGATTGGCTTTTAGGATGTTTGATGACAACTGGTATCACTTACAGGACTTACATCATTTAATGAAAAATAAAAAGCCTAGCAGGGGTGTTCCATGTCAACAGACATTATTAAATGTCAAGAGAAATACATTTCCTTCCAGAGCCTGAGCTCTAATCATGTGGGGTTGCGGGGGGAGGGGGGAATCGGCAGAGAGGGGAGGCTCAGTGCAGGGGGAGGGGGTGCTCAGACAGCTTCTATGTGAAGTTACTGTTTTTTTTTGTTGTTGTGTGCACCTTAATTTCTGCCAGTTGAGCTTTGCTTTCCTGGACTCTTCACTGTGACCATCACCACAAAGCCCTTCTCCAGCCCTGTTCCTGCTTGCCATGCTGTGAGAAATGGAGCCCCTTCGACGCCCCTCTCTGCCCCCCCAATGGGAGACCTTTAAGATGTCTCCCGTTGGGAGAAGACTAGCTATGTTGAAGGACACAAGAGCGAGAAGCTGAGGAGTTGGTGAGAGCCTTGTGTCCTTCCTATTTTTTCCCCATCAGTATAAATTCAGGGCTCTCTGACTATGAGGTTTAAAGTGAATACACCAAGAACTGGTCAGTGCTTCTATTTATGTCCAGAGGTGTTAAAATATAAGTAACATTATTAAAGGGGTGACTGCCAACATTTCTATTTAGAGTACAGTCAGTCATAAAAAGGAAGGGGTGGAAATGCTTTAGTGCCATTTTTAAGTGTATTTATAAATGTTTCAGAGCTGACTTCTGACTACCTAAGATACTTCTGGAGGCTTGTGGGGGTATTTTTAGAAGGATCATAAATTCTGTGGTCTTACGGGTAGTTGGCTGAATTAAGTCCTAAAGGCTGTGGGAACGGGAAAAGGGGAACCAGGTTTCTTCCAGTTCCTAACTGACCTCCTTCCCAAACCCTTGCAGGTGATATTGTGAGAGTCAGACTCCTTTTCAGCTCCAAGGGATGTTCAGGGAAAAGAGAACTAAACTGCTTGGCGCCATTGGCTCACACCTGTAATCCTAGCTACTCAGGAGGCTGAGATCTGAGGATCAAAGTTCGCAGCCAGCCCAGGCAGAAACGTCCACAAGACTCTTTATCTCCAACAAACTACTCAGAAAAAGCCAGTGGTGCCTCAACAAGTGGGAGAGAGCTAGTCTTGGGCACAAAGGGGCTCAGAGATATCACTCAGGCTGTGAGATCAAGCCCCAGGACCAGAAGAAGAGAGCCAGAGAGAGCAAGAGCGAGAGAGTGGGAGAGGGCGAGGGAGGAGGAGGAGGAGGAGAAGAGAAGGAGAAGGGGAAGAGAAGAAGAGGGAGGGAGGGAGAGGGAAAGAAAGAAAGAAAGAAAGGGAGGGCAAGAACTAAACTACAAAAGGACAGCAGATGCTTTGTAAACAGGTTTACTGTGTGTGTATGTCTCTCTCTCAGGGACTTAAGTGTGGGTGGTCTCCGGAATGTTGTCTTGGAAGGGGGTTGGAGATGGGCATGCACTGGGGGTCATGGCCTCTGTGGAAGCAGATGCTACTTCACTGGGGACTTGGAGCCCAGTGTTGCATCTTTTGGGGCCTCAGTTTACCACCTGTGAAATGGAAATGATAATACCCCTGAGTAAGTAGATGCAGTGTCTGTAGCTATTGAGCAAACAATGAAGTTCTGCATTCTTTCATTCAGAAATCCTTCCCAGTCCTGGCTGTGTGTCAGGCCAAAGACTGAGAGCCAAGACTTAGCAGGAAAGCGCCTCTGATCCACCACCCAGCAGCCTTGGACCCAGAGGCACCGCTAAATCCTGGGGACAATTTCCACCGAGGTGGAGGCAAAGTGGAGGAGCAAAGCTCCAGGGAGAATGCGCCACAGCAACCAGGCCCACCTCATGGTAGAAATGCAGGGTGGGAACTGAGGCCCTGGAGAGTTAGGCAGTTGTCCCTTATCTGTTAGAGTTGGCCATGGCCAATGGTAATGTTGGAATGGTGTTGAAAGCGAGGAATGATGCTGGGTTTGCATCAAGGGAGGGGTGGGAGACTGGAATGCTTGGGGATGAGGAGACAGAGAAACAACTGCAGAGTCTGCCAGGGTTTTCATAGATATTGTCGGGTTCACATTTACATAATTTGTACTGTTTTTGCCCAGTGAAGGTTGGAATGAAGTGGAAATGTTTGGGAGGTCTGATCTGAGCTCAAATGGGCTCTTCTGGGGTTCCAGGGCGGTCTGTTATCCTGAGGATCCTATCCACTGTGGGGGGGGGGGAGAAGCTGGGGGTGCCGGGGGAAGAGGATGTTGGCAGGATCTTTCAGAGATGACTTTCATGTGATTTGTCCAGCCATTTCTACCCTTAGCCAAACCAGAAATACCATGAACTCTGAGGTATTTGGTATGAGTGACATGGTTTTGGAGCCTTAAAGGGCAGATGTAAGTTTACTTAATCCTTGGAGACAGACAGAGACAGAAAGACAGAAAGACACAGCGAGAGACAGAGAGATGGAAAGAAGAGGAGGACAGGGAGAAAAAGGGACAGAGGAAGGGGGGAGAGAGGGAGAGAAGGAGAATACAGAGGATGAAGGGTCCAGTACAGCTCATACTTTTTCCAAGGACTCTTCCCTAACTTCATTAAGATTTCATTCTGGGAATGGGTTCTTCACCACTGAGGCCCACCAAATTAAACAGCAACAACAAAGCCCTCGCCGCCATTTCACCTCCTTCCTTTGGAAGCTGTCCCTTTAAGCTGGAGTTGTTGTACTCCAAGGAATTTAAGAGAATCAACATGTTTTCTTTTCCTGGTGGCATTGCTTAAAATATTTCACTTCTTAAAGTAACCTCAGTTTGTTCTGGTAGATTTTTTTTTAGTCCCTTTACCTTGTATATATATATATATTTTAAGACAGAGAAGGCCAGCTCCAGGAAAAGAGAGAGACAGTACCCTCCTCTCCCCCCACCCCCCAAAAAAAGAAAAGAAAACAACTACTAGTTGTCAGAATCGGAATGTGTATCAGTTATGCTGGGAGACAATGAAAACATCAAAAAGCGCATACATGCCATAAAAAATTCAGGTCCTCTGAAGCTATGTGGGACAGCTTGGTGGTGTGTCTCATTTGCATGTCAGTACCCACAATGCTCTGCAAGCTCCCAGATCTTTCTGAGCAGCCCCAGTGTCTGAGCTCTAGGGAACAAAGGGAAAAGGCTTGAGTGTGCTTGTGGGTGAGGGAGGCACTTTTGTGTGTGAGCGGGTTTGGGCAAGAGAACTTCTCCCACAGTGGTGATTAGCAGGCAGCCCTGGAGGGCTTAATCACAGGCTGGGAAGCCCTGCCTTGCCTTTTGTTTTGTTGTTCTGTTGTTTTTGCCTTCCTTGCCTTCCCTGCCTTCCCTTTCCCCAGATGGCTGTGTGGTGGAGGCTCACGCTGTGCTTTGGGGAGGGGGGGGTAGGGGGAGGAGGAGAAGGCTAGCCTTTAGAAGTCCTAAGGAGGCTTGGGTTGCTGCAATGCTTGCCTGAAAACTGGGCGGTGGATGATGGACACTGTGTGTTTTCTGCCCCAGGTCCTCACTGAAGGTACCTGGGCACTCTGGGACCGACCAAGGTGAAAGACTTGGAGGTCCCTTAGTGGCCTGTTGCTGGCTCTGGGGCCCCTATCCCCTGTCTTACCCTTGGGTGTGACTCAGACCTCTGGCCAAGCCTGCCCCCAAAGTATCAGGAGCTGTGGAGAGGTTGGGGACGATTATTCCACTTGTGATTTTTAACATGACTATTTCAGGTTATTGCCGAATGCATTGGAAAAAAAAAAGAACAAGAATAGAGAAGAAAAATAACATATATTCTTTGAGTCTGCTCCCTGGAAGGTTTTTGTCTGAGCCCCTACTTTGATTTTTTTTTCTTTCTGAGCTTTACATTTCTCAATGCTCTAAAAAGAGTTTGTAGGTTGGGTTCATTTCGCATAGGGAGATGAGGGCAGAAGAAATTAGCATGGGGGGGGTGCATGTATCCTTCAACTTACCTCCTGAAACCCCAGCTTCAGAGGTGAGATGAGCTCCAGCCCCATGCTGGACTCCAGGTCCAGACAGCAGATTTGCTTCAGCCTGCACAGAGCATTTGGGAAGTGTGTTACACCACGTTACCAACATTTAAAATCGGGAGTTTCTACAGCATTTCTTCAAAGGCCTCCATTTCTCATGGGAGCCATTGCTTGGACAGCGCCCCCTGGCGAAAGGTATCTGGCTGCACCTGCTCTCACAGGAACCCCACAGTGGAGGGCTTGGTCTCAGGCTGTTTCTGGGTGCCCCCTGTACCTGCTCAGCTCCCCTGGACTTACAGCTCGAATCCTAGGCAGTGCTATTTTTGTTTAATTCTGAGCTTTGATAAAGGGACACGGCACCACTCACCAACCTTCACATCTTGCCTTGACTCTTGGGGGGATGGATCAGGGGAGGGACCAACACTGTTGGCTCATAATCACTCCCAGCTCTTCTGTCGCCATTCCAAATCTAGCAAATGCTCTTTTTTTGTTTGTTTTGTTTTCACCTGCTGTATCCCAAGGGACCATCCTGGTTTTCCACCTCCTTCTGGCACACACGTTTCCCTCTTCTCTCATACCTAAAAGGGGCTGGGGTGAAGGGTGGGCTGCAAAGTTTGGATTTAAAAAATTCCTCCCCAGATGTGTTGTGTCTAATTGGGGCGATGAGTGGTTTTGGGTGTCAACGACTCACCACTGTTTGGTCTGCACGGGCATCTCTGTTGAACTTGGATGTCTGGAGAAGCTTGGTTTGCCCAAATAAAGCCTAAATGCATTTACAGATCTATTCCCCACCTGTGGCTCTGTTTCTGCCAGTCTCAGTACACCTCAGACATGGATGGAGTGGACGGGCGTGTCCTGGGGAGGAAAGTACAGGTAACCCGAGCCTCTTCTGTAAACTTTCAAGAATAAACAGCACAGCAAATCGATCCCTGTAATGGCAAGTGACAAAGATTCTCCCAAGTAAGGCTATGCTATACTGTGTGAATGAGTGTTCACACCATGGACCTGTGGCTTGGAGGACAAGTAATAGCAAAGCCAGACATGTGGGAAATTAAATGGAGAGTCAGAAAAATAAGGGAGCCTGACCTAGTAACACATGCCTGTATTCCCAGCTACTTTGGAGGCAGAATGAGAAGGATCTCTAGTGCAAAGCCAGCCCCAGGCAAAGTTAGGAAGACTTTAGCTGGAAAATAAAAGTGGGTGTGAGGGCATGGCTTCAATCCCTAATAGTACGAGAGGAAAGAAAGGAGAAAGAAGGAAAGAAAGAAGGAAGGAAGGAGAGAGAAAAAGAAAAGAAAAAAGAAAGAAAAGAAAGAAAGGAAGAAGGAAAGAAAGAGGAAACACGAGTAAAAATAAAAAATCAAGATTTTTTAGAAGTGATTCCCCCCTCAAATGTTCAAATTGGGATTCTTGAGCAATACCAGCACCTATAACTGCACTGGACGTTCACCAGCTTAGGAAATGGTAACCACCACAGGTTACATAGATGCTGATAAGGCTAACTGTGACCTACCATGTTGCGAGGGCTTCCCTGTATTTACTTTAGGCAAAGGGCTAAGAGCTTCTGCGCAGTGACTCCCTCCTTCGATAATGCCTCCACCTCATAGGTATGTTAGTGCCGTCTTCCAGGCACCAAAAGAGAAATGGTGTATGTAGGCCCCATTTCCATGCGCTAACTAGGCAACTAGCATGCAGACACCACTGGCTTCTCTCCCAGGAAGACCTGAACCTTCAGACTTGTCCCACTCCAGGCCAGCTGATGGGTCAGACCACTGCTTGGAGGTTACGCTTCTTCACTTAGAACTTGTGGAGGGGAGGGGCAGGCTGGGGCAGCGGTATGCACTCACTGCCAGAAGAAGCCAGGGCCTGACTGAGCCGAAGCAAGGCCAGAGCGGGCAGAGTCAGAACTGGGAGGAAGCCCTTGGTCCTCTGTGCCCCATCTAAGGAGGACACGAGGAAGCCGAGGGAATGTCTGGGCCTTAAATGTACGCTGTGGAGGAGATGGGCGCCAGCAGTGACGTGGAGGAGCCCAGCTGCTGACTCAGAGGGCGGCTACCACATGTGGTAGGACTTCACTCAGGTTGGGCTGCTTCTTGAGGTCCAACCACAGATCCCGAGCCCCTAGAAGGAGGTTTGCAGGGACTGAGGGGGATACTGAGAAGGACAAGGCAGCTTCTCCACGGTCCAGCAGCTTGTCCAAGTCATCTGGAAAAAAAGGACCCAAGTTCAGTGCGGACAGCAGCTAGTTGGAATTGGTTAAGCATGCTCCCAGCACAAGGATGACATGTTCATCTCCTTGGCTTTCCCCTTGGTCCACAGAGCCGAGCACCTGACGGGGGTTAAATAAATGGCTCAGTCAGTAATGGGAAACTTTAGGGGCTCTTGAAGTCGTGGGAGAAGTAGAGATTGGATGCACTTGCTAATGAATGAACAGTCGCAACATAGGATTAAATGTTTACTTTCATGTCACATGAAATCTGGAGGTTTAAGAATCCCATGGAAGGATGCTAGCTTCATGGTTACCAGAGACACAGTCATTTTCCTCTCCTCCTGCTCTCTGATGTTAAGTTCACAAATGAACCCCAAGATTACCTCATGGTGACAAGATGGCTGCAAGAACTCCTTGATGAGTCCTGTGTTCTAAATAGGAAGAAGGGAATACAGGGAGAAGGGGCAGTCTGCCTAGAAGACTCAGTTTACACCTACCAACATTTTACTCTCACTTCTAATTTCAAGTTAGACTAAGAAATAGATTTCCTTGACCTGGGTACGTTCTCCACCAGAGTAAAATCTTGCTTGTGTTCATAAAGATAAAGGGGGAAAGGCTGATGGGTTAACAGCAGTCTTTGTGCTGCAAGGCTGTCTCGTCTTCTTTATGGAGAAGGAGAAGGAAAGGAATTTGCCAAGGCAATGCCTGTCTCTCTCCTGTCCTGTGAGGACACAGATATGGGACTTTTTTTTTTATTGTTACCTATTATAATGCCTGGGGCACATAATTAGTTCCTTCACTATTCAAATCCTCCTGCCAAGGGCTTGGTTAATTGCACTGACTTGGCCTTCATTATTTTTCAGCTTTTTAAAGTGCTTCTAAGAACACCCTGCCTCTGTTTGGTAATGAAGCCTCTGGTGGAAAACGGAATGTGACAGGTACGTGGACAGAAATGGCCCCCAGTGGCAGGCAGAGCGGTGGCTTAGCCAGGCAAGTGGGTAGATGGATGTACAGAGGGGTGGACAGAGTCTTTGGATGCTGAGCATTTCTCAGGAGCAAACGTGCTGCTTCTCACTGACTCGGACAAGCAGGATACTTAATGGCTTCTGTTAAATGGCACACTATAGTTTCTTGCTTAAAAAAAAAACAAACACGAAAAACAGCCTACCACAATTAAAGCTACTGTGTCAGACCAGAACCACATTTCCATTCGTACATTTGTCCAGCTTTCTTTGCTTTTTCCTCCTCAAACCCAAACCAAAGAGATGCTCTCAATTTTCTCAAGATGGCGACCCAACAGCTAGCTGGCTGTGCTCAGATAAGAAGAGGTCTCTGGTCGCAGAGAGATTATTCAGGGGCCTGGATGCGCTCCAGGTTTCTCTAAGCCCAGGGCTGGGGAGGGGGATTAGGTTTCTGAAGATGGTGAGATGGGTGGCCTGGGGCGTCTCTTGCTCTATCCTACTGGGAAAAGATTGTTGAGCCCGGTGATCACCTCCCACTGCTGGAAGGCAGTGGCATTTTCCAGAATGCCCAATTCCACACACACCTCAACCTTAGCAGAGAAACCCACTGAATGAATATAATTTCTGCATGTCACTGTCAAATCTATACAAAGGGAACCCATCTTCCTACAAAGACAAAGGGAGTTTGTCTTTCTCCTTCTCTGATTTTACTTTCTGACCATAACATAAACAGAGCTCGGCATTAGTTGAATGATTACATAGATAACACCGTCAAATCACTTCGAAGTAGTATCTTCACTTCTCTTTTGTTCCTGGATTTTGCACAAGTTTTCTACTGGTCATTTTCTTTGGGTAATTTTTAGTAATGGAGATTTGCATTATGCACCGTGCATTATTACATGACATTAAAGCAGCACCATGACCGCATGGGTGTCGGTATAGCAGTAGAGGCTAAGCTGCTATAACAAAGAGACTCCAAAATGCAGAGACTTCAATGAAACAAAATGTTAATTCTTTCCCATATAAGAGTCTAAAGATCGTCTAGGGCAGGTAGATGGTTCTGAACCACAAGGTCATCCAGGGGGAAGAAACATTCTTCTGTCCCCCAAACATCATATCTTGGACCCAGTGTTTCTGAGACAAAAGGAGGGAGAATGGAAGACAAGCTGCTCTCTCCCAACAGCCCAATCTGTGTGGTATACAATGCACTTCTATTCACTTACATGACTACAGTTACCTGCAAACGGGGCTGGAAAATATAACAGAGCTCAGGGATGTTTAATTTAAGCCTCTGTCTCTTGGGGTCTCTTTGTTATAGCAACTTAATATGTACTAACACACAGGAATTTGCTCATGCAATAATACCTCTTGATGAAACATTAGGCCTAAGGCATATCCAATTTAACCTCAGCCACTAAAAGATATGTCTGTATATATTTAATATATATAATATATATACCCACATCTACATACATAGAGAATACTCAGAAGAAAATATGTCAAGAACTAGCATTTCCAATTGCCCAAAGTTAATTTTCAGGATTTTCCAAGGAAGGTTGCCAAGCCTGAAAATACTTAGAAATCACATTATTCTTAGAAGGTTTCAATGATCTTCATACACAACTCTAAATATTTAGCAGAATTGGTTTAATAAGAAAATGTAAGTTGGGCTGGGAAGATGGCTCAGTGGTAGAGCGCTTGCCTTGCATGCCTGAGGCCCTGGGTTCAATTCCTCAGCACCACATAAGCAAAATGAAAAAAGCTGGAAGTGGCGCTGTGGCTCAAGTGGTAGAGCGCTAGCCTTGAGCTGAAGAGCTGAGGAACAGCGCCCAGGCCCAGAGTTCAGGCCCCACGACTGGACCCCCCCCCAAAAAAAGAAAATATAAGTTAAAAACTTTTACAAACAACTCTAGCAAATAATCAAATGCTGAAAATCTTCAATGCCTACTGGGCAATATTCAAATAATATTCAGACTTCCCAGCATGGTTGAAGATCTACACATAACCCCATCAAAACTGCCATTTAAGGACTTAGCTAGCTTCTCCTAACTTGGTAGTTTGGAGAACACCATTAATAGAATTGAAAACAAAACCATATACACACATGAGCTTGGTATTAGCAGAGTCAGGGCCAAGGACACACACAACCAGACTAGACGCTGATGAGACCATGACCTTGCTGTCCTTTCCTGTGTCCCACAGTTGTCTTCTCTGACCCTCCTGCATCTCTGCCTCTTAGTTTTGATTTGAATTTGGATTTGAACCAGGACTAGCTCTAGGTTGATGGCTAATTCTTATAGGACAGTTACAATACCTTTTATTTCTCATTTTGCCAATTTTTTGACTGGATTTTTTAATTTTTAGGGTCAGGATTTAGAAAAACATAAACATTTCTTGAGAAAGGCTGGAAAGGAAGGACAGACACTAAGCGTTATCACTGCTCAGGACTAGCGATTCATTCAGAAGATTAGCATGAAATAAAATAATAAATAATAAAACAAAAACACTCACTGATGGCCAAGAGTGTTAAGCTGGGCATAAAATCCTTCTAAATGTGTGATTGTATAACTGCACAGATCCCATGCCCAGGATGCTGACTTTGTCTCTGTTACATCAATTTGTTTTTTTCGGTCATGGGGCTTGAACTCTGGGCCTGAGCACTGTCCCTCAGCTCTTCAACTCAAGGCTAGTGCTCTACAGAGCCACAGAGCCACTTCCAGCTTTTTCTGCTTATGTGACGCTGAGGAATTGAACCCAGGGCCTCATGCATGCAAGGCAAGCACTCTACCACTGAGCCACCTTCCCAGTCCTACATCAAAATTTGTATTAGTGTCATTTTAACAGGGGCCTAATATTCCATCATTCAGACTTGCCATACTTTATTAGCTATTTCTGTGTGTTTAAAATTGGTATGTATTTTAACTCAGCAATCTTTTGTGCCAATCTCACCTGACACTATGATGAGGATTGGTTTGATCTCAAGGTGCTAATGGCAATTTTGGATTTTGTCCATCGAAGTGATGTTTTGGCTTTGGCACCCTTCAGGACCTGTAGACTAGTACAGAATGTGGCCTGAGGCCTATGTAGCTTGAGTGTGAATCAAGGCCAGAAAAACAACACCCAGCACCACAGAGGAACTGGCAAGAAGAGGGCACCACGGCCAGGAGCAGTATCAAGAAACAAAGCAAATCCAGCCCGGGTCCAAAGATATCAGTAAAGACAGATAATCAGGTTGTCCTTAGCAACAGGGCCAGAGGTCAGCTTCCCAGTGGGTGGCATGGTGCATCCTGAGGAAGATACTGCTTTTTGATCGGGGCAACCTAGTTTTTCTTGGTTCATCCTCCAGTCAGTCTCTCTGATTGAAAAGAACCCAGGTCTGTGCCAGCCATTGTCCATCCATGTTGGGAGACTGTCTCTCATAAGTTCTGGGGAGAGGGTGAGGGACGCGAGTTCCAATGGGTAAGTAGAGTGAGTGATGGATGACCACTAACGCCAGCTCTCTAGCAACTACTACAGGTCTCTGTGTATGGGGCAGCCTGAGACAGGCTGTTCAGAGAACATCAATGAGGACTCTTTGAAGGACCCATTGTAGGAACCTCCCAATATGGCAGACAGGGAAGCTCTTTGGCAGAGTTGGGAGATGGCACACGGGGTGTCTGTGGCGCCAGAGACAACTGTCATTGCCATTTACAATCCTAGGCAGCACTCTTAGCTTCTCCGTGCTTCCTCCTTTAGGAGGTGGGACAATGGCTTCGTTCAGCTGTTTTTCATGTGGCCTCAGGTAACATTTTAGACTTTGAAGGTCATATAGAGCCTCACCCCGAAGCTCTGTGGTTGCTGTACTTTTACTCTTGCAGTAAAAGCAGACATAAGCAGTATGGCAATGAATGATGGTGTCTAGGTTCCCATAGAACCATACTGACAAAAGCAGGGAACTGTTTTTGGTCAACTTCTGAGCTGTTTAGTTAATGTCTGTAATCCAAGCTACTCAGGAGGCTGGGGTCCAGAGGATCACAGTTTGAATGTAAGGATTAAACGATATAGTGGTATACAATACAAACCATAGGCTCTGAATCAGAAGCGTGGTTTTTTCAAGGAATATGAACAGCTAGAGAAGAGGGGCTAGGAGTGTCATTCAGTCTATAAGGACTGGCTCCTTTGTTAGTACAAACCTCATAGATCTTCCTTCCATCTTTTCTTCCTGGGGACCAAAATACCAAAGGGAGGGACCTTGACACTCTCTTTATCTGACACAATGGCACATTTCTCTGCTATATTCATTATTCTTTAATATTTTTTTGCCAGGGTTGAACTCAGGGTCTCATGCTTGCTTAGCTCGTATATTCAGCTGATGCTCTATCACTTGAGCCACACTTCCAGCCTTGTGTTTTGCTGGTTATGTTGCAGATAAAGTCTTTCATCTTGTTCTGCCTTGGCTGGCTTTGGACTGTGATATTTTGGACCTCAGCCTTCTGAGTAGCTTGGATTACAGATGGGAAGCATCCATACCTAGCTTAATGACTTTTGAAGATGAGCATTTTCTAAGACGTACGATGGTAAAATTGAGTCTTTGAGAATTTTCCAATGTTTTCCATCCAACATGCTCTTTTTCCTTCTATTCGTATTTTTGTTGTGCTGAGAACACTTCACACAATAGTCACACTGTTAATAGATTTCAAGTGCACAGTGCAGTGTCATCCTTTTCAGGAGCAATGTTGCAGAGCAGATCGCTAGAACTCATTCGTCTTCCACCACTGACACTGTATCCTAATTGACCACAACTTCCCATTTTTCCTTCCCTGGTATTCACAATCCTATTCTTTGCTTCCAGGAATTTGATTCTTTTAGATACCTCTGTAGGCTCTTAGAAGAACATCTGTTCTCTTCAAGGTCATTATCCTGGTCCCCAAGGGGCACTCGAGAAAGAACTCTGCAGCCTTCTATCAGCTCTATGAGGTTGGAGGAGCTCAGAATAATGACACCTCCAGGACATTCTGTATAGACAGAAATGTATTCCTACAAATGTCTCATCATAGACTCTCCCAAACAGCATGGCCATTCTGACTCTGGTCTCTGGTAGGACATAGGCATCTGTCATTATTTAATGTCCCCATGTAGTTCAATATTCAACCAGGTCCCTGCTTAGCTCTAGGCCAGCCTTCTCTGCTTAACTCCCCTACAAGACTGCTAAAACCCTACACCCAGAGTTCAAAGTTTGCCTAGTCTCCTCACTCTCTTTCTTTCTCTTTCCTTCTCTCCTTTCAGTGTTAGCCAGAAGACAAGGGAGCATTGAAGGCACATTAATACCTGCAGTAAGATCTCTGTGGTCCAAGGAGGAAACAATTTCTCATTGGTTCAGCCAGCAGAGGAGGCTGGACTTTGTATACTCAGCAGTTTATGGGCTCAGGAGAGCACGAGGCTGGGAGAATTTCAATGTTTCCAAGTCAGTGCCAAAGGCTCAGAGTCTGGTGTACAGGAAAGCCATTGATTTTTCTTGAGATAAGAGCTCAAGTGTATTTGTTCAGTGTCTTTCAAAACCAGAGCTGTGTCTGATTTTATTTTTGTTTTGTTTTGTTTTGGTTTGTTCTGAGAGGGGAAAAAACCCGGACTGATTCAACAAAAAGCCTCTGTTTTCTTTCTTTCTTTCTTCCTTCCTTCCTTCCTTCCTTCCTTTCTTTCTTTCTTTCTTTCTTTCTTTCTTTCTTTCTTTCTTTCCTTCCTTCCTTCCTTCCTTTCTTTCCTTCCTTCCTTCCTTCCTTTCTTTTTCTTTCTTTCTTTCCTTCTTTCTTTCTTTCTTTCTTTTTTTGGAGGGCAGCATCAGTGGCTCATGGAGTGGAGTCATTCTTGTCCCTCTGTCAAATACATTCAATCTTCAATACTCATTAAAATGAGCACCTACTGTGTGTGGCTGTGGTCTGGACATCAGTCTTGCATTAACAAGTCAGTCTCCAACAACAGATGAAATGCTCTGCAAATCACCATCCGTTGACTGGTTCTACACCTACTTCTGGTTCTGAATTCTTGCCTTATTTCCAGAGAGCCAGTCTTTTCAAGTCTTTCCTTTCATTTAGTACCAGCCAGGTAACATAGTTTAGGTGGTATGCAATTTCTTCTACCCACTCCATGCTAGGAGAGGCCACGGCACTTACATGACAGACAACAACACTGACAACTGAGACTATGTGCCTGGGCCCTGGAGCCAGATGCTCTGACACAAGCTACTGCTCCCAACCTTGTACCTCGTGCCCTGACTTTAGTGACTGTCTGCCTCATTGGGTCTGATCTCCTCCGGATTCTCCACTCGGGACTTTCAAAATCAATGGTTTTTCACTGTGAAGCATTTAGCGAGAGAAATATTACATTTATTGTAAACGGACAGACTGTGGCTTTTATCCACCCCTAACACACTAAATATCACTCATCCACTGCTTCTTGAAAAGTAGTCTCAGTCCAAGAAGGGAGAGAATTAGGAGACATCTACATTCTTGGGTCCCAGCTGGACTTTTTACCCCGAGTCTTGGCTTCAGAGCATGTTGGCCAGGATAGATCTTGAGGTTAAGAACCAATGGCTTAAACTGGACCGTGAGAGCGGCACTGCTACTTTCGAAAATTTGTAGGCACCGTGTGTTCTTTTGCAAATTCAAACATAGGTGGGCATTTCCAAGACAGGAAGAGCCTTGGAGTAAAAGACCTGTTCTAAGTGGCCTCTTTTACTTTCCTTCTTTCTTTGGCAATACTGGGATTTGAATTCAGGGACTGGGGCTTGTTAGGCCCAGGGCTAAACACTCTAATCCTTTCTGCTCTAAGTATATTTCCGATGGGAGGTGGGGGTGGTGTCTTATGCTTTTCCCAAGATTTGACCTTGATTCTCCTACCTCCAACTTTGGCATAGTTGGGATTATAGGCATGTACCACCGCACCTAGCTCACTCATTTTTCATTTCAATCATGAGCCTTTTCTTTTGAAAAATACCTGTTGCTATCCCAAAAATCAAGTAGCAAGTAGCACAGTTAGTTGATCCATCTGATCTTAAACCATGCATATCTCTCCCTGTGAACATGTTTCATTAGAATTAAAAACCTTGCAGACATCATGGACATTCAGGAAACATCATGCAGTTTATTTTTTTTAAATCACATGGGGATCCACACAGATTCCTCTCTTGCACAAATCCAAGGGACAGCTTCATGTGAACAGAGGCCCCTGGACTTCGGCAACACTGAATCCTGTACTTATCACCAACGAATGAATTCATGGAAGGCTGAAGAAGGAAAATATTCCCATCACAGAGAGACAGTTCCCAGGATAATGAACACTTCACTACATGGAAAGTATTTCAGAATATACTTGGCCAATTGTTGCTATGCCAATAACCCCCAGTGGTGGAATGCTATCTGATCTCTGCCCCTTTGAGCATAGCTCATTGGATGATGTGAGAGCATTGGAGGTGACACTTTGTTATCAGGGTAAGGCATTTGCCATCTCCAAGTCTCAAGTCTCTACTAGAAAGATGACTGGCAAAGCAATTCCCCAACAAAGAGGCTGCTCTCATCTGGTGGGACAGAAAGACTCTATGAGAAATGGAAATGGTGACACTGGAGTCTCTGGCTAATGGTTAATGTTTAAAAATGGTGTCAGAACAGATCAGCAAATTAAGAAGCCAGCCTGGACCACACTACTGTGGGCTTCCTATTTCCATGAAGGAATTTAAGAAAAATGAAAGGAATAGATCTCCCTGATTGTGTCTGTGGTATGTTAAGAGCTCTGCATTTCATCAGGAGGTATTGCTACCTCCAGGTCTCAGTCTAGACTGAGAAGTATCCCCAGATTGCTTTGCCATTGGCTTCAAGTTCAAGCAGAGAACCCAGAATGTTAGCTGTATATGAAGACCGGGATGAGGGGAAAAAGAGAGCAAGGCCAATTTTGACTTCCTTTTTGCTTGTCAGGTGACTCCTTTTCGCTATTATTTTCCCAACACAGTTCATATTTTCTCCTTTAGGAGAATCTATTCTTACAGGAAATGTGGTCAAAATAGAAGTACAAGAAGCTGTAAACTCTCTTCATCCAAGGAGAATCATTATAACAATTTGATGCTTCCCTTCAGTCTGCTTCCTGTGAATCTTGAAAATAAAAGCAAAATCATACTGTGTATAGTCCTGATGTCAGTATATTGCTGGTACAACCATCTCGGCCTATATAAACCCCACAGAAACAACTGGAAACATAGTTTTGGAGGCAAAAGACTTTGCTCTAATTCATCACAGTGACTCCGGAGCCTAACACTGAAGCTGAAGTAGGCATTGCTGAGCAAAATACCAGTGGACCATAGAAAATGGCTACACCTGAGCTCACCTCGCCTACCCTGGAAGGAACTGTGGCAGGCATTGTAATTCTTCTGTGCTTACTTTTTCCCATATTGGGATCTTTACCTATAGGAGACACCTATCCTAACCAATTACTCTCAGCCCTTCCAGAAGCACCTGCAGACAGTCCTTGGACAGTCTGTTTGCTTCCTGTATTACCTGTCTAAACTTGGTCACTGACCACAGGAACATGCTTTGTTTCTAGATATATCAGTGGCAGTGTCCCCTAGTAATCTTCAACCAATAGGGATGCAAGTTAATGGATAAATATCCCAGCTTTCTCAGGCGTCACGGTGGCAATTGTGAGATGTCTATCTAATGGTCTTCAGATGACTGACCCACTTACCCACAGTTTCTACCTCATTAGCATACTGCATACTATTGGCTTTCCTCTTTTCCTTCCTTCTCATTGGCCGTTCACCTGGATCATAAAAGTGGTTGCACCAAATCCTTGTCATGGGCTCTGCTTGTGTGTGTGTGTGTGTGTGTGTGTCTGTGTCTGTGTCTGTATGTGTGTGTGTGTGTGAGAGAGACAGAGAGAAAGGTGGGGGAGGGGCCTTCAAACTGTCACTTTGTTAGAGTCTCAGAAGTAGAATGGCTGAGTTAAACCAGATGAATGCTTTAAAGATACAGCATATGTATTGACTGGCAAGAAATTTCTACATTGGGAGTATTCAGAACTCTTTTACTAACTCTTGATTTTCCTTTAAGCATCCAGACCCTGAACTAACAGAAAGGAAAAAAGGAGTCGGTGCACTAACCTGTCGGGTCTGCACTGCAGGATCGTTAAGCAGTTTCATGAGTTTGTTCTTTTGTTGTTCACTTTCTCTGTTGTTTGCTTAGCTTCATCGTCTTCTGTGTTCCTGGACAGAGGCCAGTGTGTATAGAATTTTTTTTTCCTTTTGTCTCTACAAATGGAAAGGGAGGGGAAACTGAATGAAGCAGAGAAAAGCACCTGGGAGGAAGGACGAACGGGAGGCTGCTTTGGGTTATTTCAGCTTTGGGTCTCTGTAACAACCAGAGTTTAGTATTTTCAGACCCACAACAACAGAAAAAAGAAATAGACTCTGCTAGAAACAGGTTTTTGTCATTATGAAACCTCTGAGATCCGGGCGAGGAGGGTGTGCACAGTCGTGTTCCGAAATAAAGCTGTGTGTTTGCAGATTGTCATAGTGACCTAGAAAGAACACTTTCTCCAGGGAAATGCAGGAATGAAGTTTCCTCGCAGCTCACCACAGAAGCTGTGTCTGTATAGAGTCAAAGCACTGAGGCTCTTTGCTTGAAAGTAAGGGTCAAGCAAGCCCTCTCTTTGCCCAAGATTGCTTGCACATCCAAGAAATCATGGATGGCATGGGAGACGGGAATGTGAGTGGATGGATGGGAACATACCCATACTCCCTGTTCTGCTTCATTTTTGCTGTTGTTGCCTATAACCCTCAAGCTTGCCTTCCCTTCCAGAGCGACTTTTTGGTTGTTGTTTTTTTTTTTTTCAGTGTTGGTCCTGGGGCTTGAACTCAGAGTATGGGCATTGTTCCTGAGCAATTTTTGCTCAAGACTAGCACTCTACCATGTGACCCACAGCTCCACTTCCAGCTTTTTGGTAGTTAATTGGAAATGAGACTCTCATAGGCTTTCCTGCCCAGGCTGACTTTGAACCGTGATTCTCAGTTCTCAGCCTCCTGAGTAGCTTGGATTACAAGTGTGAGACACCAGCACCTGACTCCAGGGCTACTTTCTGATCCTACACGTTGGAGCTAGGTGTCAGACTTCCTGGCCTTCCTGGCCTTATCATCTCCTGTTAGAGCTCATAGACTCAGTGCATGAATCAATCACACACTCTGAAAGCCCAGATGCAAAAAGAGTCTGGTTAGGGCTGGTGTTGTATAAATTGCTGTAAATATTTAAGCATTACTGACATTACTATTTTAACCCATTAACACATAGAAAGTCCAACATAATGCTGCATGCCAGTAACACCAGCTACTCAGCAGACAGACGATGGAGGTCCAAGGCCCAGGGAAAAGTGGGAGACCCCAGCTTTAAACAAACAAACAAAAATATCATAACTAAAAGCAAAAGGACTGGGGTTGTGACAAATTAGTAGAGTTCTCAAGATCCCAAGTTCAAGTCCTACGACTGGGAACTAAAAAGAAAGTTACAAATACATGGTCAAGACCAGCATTTGTGATCTTGAACACATTCCTTACAATCCTTCAGATTCACCTACAGGAGCTCCTGGACTCCAAGCGAGGGAGCAAATGAGAGAGGGCCTGCGGAAGTGGTCAGTTCTTCCTGAACTCGTGACTCTTTTGCTCTATGGGAGGAGTTAAGGTGTGCCCAACAGCATGAAGGAGGGTAAACTGAGGCTCCTGCAAGTCAGCTGTACGTGGCTTGAATGCCAGCTGCTCTGGATCTTACTCCTGAGTTTCCCGGTCAACTTTCAGATGACCTTGAAGAAAAAGCAGAGTTCCCTGTGCCTCCAGCAGAGCAATCTCACCACAGGGAAAACACGCCCACCCGTGTCCCCCAGGGTGGGTTGTGAAGGTTAATGAATTGGTATTTGTGAAGTGCTTTGAGATCGGTGGATGAAAGGCCCTATGAAGTCAAAAGCGTTCGGCTGATTATTAAATTGCCTTGCCTGAGGTCAGACAGCGCGGGATGAGGAGGATGAGGGGAGCTGGAAGGGAAAGACACATTCCCTTTCTTCCATTTCCCTGCTGGAACAGCTAAGCCCGGATCCTGCGCTTGCTAAGATGAGCTGTCCCTGGGTGGGTGGGTGTCCTTGGACCTTGCATCCTCTCTCCCTTATTCCCAGCCCCGTGGTTAAGATCACGCTCCACTCTCCACCAACCCTGCTCATTGCAATGCCAAACAGCTCCCTCGATCTGGGAGAGGGCTCTGATTTTTGGAGCTTTCAGAAACTCAAGGGAGAGTGGTGTTGCAGGAGGAACAGAGATTTGACTTGACCTTGAGACTCTCCTTGAGAAAGAAGGGGCAGTTGGTCTGTTAGGCCCAACAGGACACCAAAGCACAGGAGAAGTTCTGCTCTGTTGAACTGAAGGAGTTGTATTCCTCTTCCATCTACTCTGTTTCCTATTTTCTTATTTCCTATTTTCTTTCCTGTTTCTTTCTTCTTTTTGCTTCTGTTTCTTCTTCTTTTCTATTCAATCAGCCATTCTGGCAGTTGCAGTGTTTGTCTTACACACATGTCCTCTCCACTTTGGTCTTAGCCTTCCCCCAATGTTGGCTATTGTGGAGATAGCTCATTGCAATTCCGACACCTGTCACTTTTGGATGTCAAGGTGGCTGTTGCCGTGCTGATTAGTTAAGATGAAGAAAAAAAAATACGGTGCCATATAAATAAAAAATTACAGACTGTCACATTGTTTAGAAAGGGCCTACCTCCCAACACCAGAGCTCAGCAAAGCAGCATTTGTTTTTCTTTGGGAGCCCGGCAAAGGGGACCGCTTATAATGTCTTGTTTTTAGTGATTAACTGGTTAATGATTTAATGAACTAAAAAAAATCTCATTTGTTGTTTCCCTTGGACTTGGAAAAAACCTCAAAGAGCTGATTTTCTGTGTACCTCAGTCCAATATTGCTACCTGCTGGGATCCGAACACAGTCTCTAAATAAATTGCTAGTGGCCTTAGGCGGGTGGAAGAGTGTCTCTTTGATCCTGCTCGAGCGGATGAAGTCAAATGTTCAATCAATCAATCACATTCCTAACTTGCAGCTACAATCGGGCTGACAACGGCCTATTATTTATTTTTAAAATCATATATTTCATTATTGCAAAACACACAGGCTCTCATGAGGGGGAAGAGAGTAAATTATTGATAAGCTGTATAGATGACGGAGTTTGTTGTTTCTGACATGCTTGTCACTAACTATTGTCAAGAAGAATTTACTAAGATGTAGAGTCAGAAAAGTTGGCCAGGAATGTATGTTGTGCCAAAGCAGATATGGGAAGAGGAAACTCTAATGGTCTCTCCCCCTCTCTCTCTCTTTCTCTCTCTTATTGAATTCTTGTAGGTAAAAGGCAGCTGAAGGCAGAACAGGTTTCTATTGTAAAGCGAGACTTAAAAAGCCTTCTATTTGATTGCTACAGCCCAGAAGATTTGGTTCTCAAAATAGCCATGCATTTGGGAAATGAATTTTTCCTGGTGTCTGTGCATTCCTGGAAATAACAATTGTAACTCTCCAGAATTCCCACGTGGACTGAGGCCAGGCATATTTATTCAATATTGTACATTGGAGTGGGTTAGGAAGCGGGAGGGGAGGGAGAGATTGGGGCGCGTGATGTGCAGGCACAGCCTGAAGAATCGGGCTTGGCAGAAGCCAGCTGGAGGCACCCCTTCCTTTGGAAGTGAGAGAAGAAAGGATGCTCTGCTGCTGTACCCCAGTCGGGCTCCCAGAGCTGGCAGAGCATTAGCAATGGAGCACCTTCCTTAGGGCCCGGCAACTGTGCTTTCATAACAGACGCAGGAGAAGGAAGAATGCTCAGGAAAATGCTGACCGCTCCTTTCGCTATTCTCCTGAATGTTCTTTTCTCTGGATCACAAGGTGAGGCGGAAGTGGCCCAAGCCGTGGCCTAGAAGCTGTGCAGGCCCTCTGGTCTGAGCAGAGAGGAGCAAGCACAACTGGAAACATGGTCATGCGGGTCCTGCCTCCGCCAGAACGAGGCTGTCACACCTGGATTTCCTGGAAGAAAGAGTGTCCTGGATTGAAAGGAAGGCATTTTTTTTTAAGGAAACTTAATAACCTTAGTCACTTGTTCAGATCAAATCTTATTAGAGCAAATGCCGTATTTGAACAAAACCAGCTGTGGAGCACAAAAGTGTTAGCAGCCAACCTCTTTCCACATTCAATGTCCCTCCCCCCTTCCCCAAACATAAGTACCATGAGAGTCAAGTTGTAACTCCTTGGGGGGTCTGGTTAAGAGGTGTTACATCCTCCTGACTCACTTCCTAACTATAAGATGATCTCTGGTGTCAGGGTTAGGGCAGAACGGGGCTACAGGTGTGCTGTGGATGTGACATTTTCTCAGAGCCAAGGTACCCTTCCGGACCCATCCGCTCAACTTCTCTTCTCCATACTCCATACATGGGGCAACAAGGAAGTAGAGAAGTCAGAATCAGCCAGCTAGTCTTTGATAGATGGGGGACCAGACATGGGCCTCCAACTCCTCCCTTAGCAAACCAAGAAAGCATTAGCAAAAAAGAGGGGTCTTGTTCTCTGCCTTTCCCATGACATGGCCTTCTAGTGCAGTATCCCAGCATGCACTGTTTTTGGTTTAGAGTAGAAAACTCTACTTAGAACCAAGCAACCAGAAAGCTCATTTGATTTAAATGTATGTGTTTTCATTGAATGTTGACCCCTGACAATGTATACATCAAGTTAGGACCTGGAGTCAAGCCCAGGAGACACTGAATGAACCTTCTGAGAGTCAGATCCCTTGTTTCTAGTTTTGGGCTACCATTTCCTTTGTGTACTGAACTTGACCAGTGTTGCCCCTGCTCAGATTCTGTCCATGAAGTCGGGGCGATCCTCAGCAAAACCCCTGTATGATCTCTGTCAGGTTCCTGGGGCCTCTCTTCTTAGCCAGGCATTCATCTTGGCTTCTTCTTCATCTGTTCTTGTTGGGCCACTGTAGCCTAGTTCTAGAAGAAGTCCTGCTAAGTCAACCAGCTCTGGTTCTCTCTCATAGTCTACGCATGCTTCAAACCAAGTTCTAGTTCCCATATTCTACATGAAATCCTATTTGGTGACATTTTCCTTTTTTGAACACTTTTGTGATCTAGGTCAGTACATATGAAACTGAATGAAGCAAAGCAATCAGTGCCCCAGAACAAACGATTTTTTTTATCATCTTTATAACACTATAGAAAACTCTTTTTGCTGAGTATAAAGACACCTGGCCTCCTAGTCCTGGCTTGGCTGAACTCAGGTGAGGCAGGAAGTCTCTCTACATTTCAGTTTTCTCATCTGTTATGTAGGGATATTGATTCCTTTGTCCCCCACCCCAGTGGGGTTTGATTGCTATGAGGGCCTAGTTCTACTGCATGAGGATAGAAAGCAGTGGTAAAGCACACCACAGGTATAGACTCATAAGCAGCCATATTTGGTGGTGGGAATTTACTATAGATGTGAGAGCCTGCTGCAAATATGAGATTACATTGTTAATTACCTTCACATATCGACCTCTGCAAATAGGCCTATTGTTGCACCAGAAGGGAGGGAGTAGGAGAAAGGGAGGAAGCGTCCTAGAATGCTCCTACCCCCACCCCACAACTGCTGTTCCCCGAAAACTTCTAGGAAAAGGTCCTTGTAGCCACTTTTGTGCCCCCCTGCAATAGCCCAGATGCAAAGAATCTGGCTCCTGATCTTATTGTTTTCTGGGTGATGTGGTTCATTTGTCCACACACAACCTCCCGGTGACTCTTTGTGGCAATGTTGGTGCGCATCATAGTCCTGCCCTGTTTTTGCTTTTGAAGCTTGTTTGTTGCTCATGTCAGTGGAGCCAGTTGCCACCTCAAGGAGGGCTGGAGTTCCTGCAAGGGGGCTGGCGGGTGGGATGCCAGACAGATGGTTTCTTTCCCCCTGGCAAGATAAGACTCTATTAAATATGACTTTATTAATAGTCTCTCTCCCAGCCCTGGCCCCCTTGGGAGCTTCCTGTGATTGGTCAGTTGTACAATTATAATGGGCACTAATTATACCTGGAAGCCAGTGAGAGCAAGCCCGCCATCCAAAGCCCTTGGTGATACAGATTTGGGTAAACACAATGAGCTAAAAACGATTTCATCTTTCCAAAAGGACAAAAGAATTACTTCTTGAAAACAAATGGGCAATTTAGGAAAACAGTTGAACAGGAGAATGGGAAGTGAAATAGAAAGGCTGGTTAGGAAATAAAAGGTGCCTTGGGATTAATGCTGGATGGGCCAGAGTGGAAGAATGCAGCCATTACCCTGTTGTGGAGAATGCTTGGATTTTACAGTGACTCCCAAAATGTGTCCTTTTCTTTAGACCCCAAATATGTTATTGAAGCTCCAGACAGCTCTATCTTACATCCCAGTGGAAAAGCTCTTTAAAAGGTTCCATCTTCTTCCTCCAAATGATCCATCAGCTGCCAAGCCCAGGCTGTAATGCAAGTTGTCAGCCTGGAGTTTTTCCCCACAAGTGCTCTGTGGGGTCAGGACAGAGAAACAATGGCCGGCTAAGAGGCAGCTTATGCACAGGAGTTCCAGGTAGAACTTCCAGGGGAAGTGCCCAGCAGGATTGTTGGTTGTCAGGAAAGCTGGCTTGCATCTAGCACATAAGACTAGACATTGCCTTCATTTCTTCCCTACAGGATGGCTTGCTTCCTCATGACTGAGGTGGGACCAGGGAACAAAGTCAGGTTAACCTTGCTGAGCTATTCCCTTGCTCTGTCCCTCTAGCATATGTGATCCCAACCAGTCCCATCCTGGACATCAACTCTCTCTAGTCTTCTATTCTGATAGATTTCCTATATCCCCAAGGAGTTCCATGTTCTGCAGACAAATGGCTTGGTGACAGGCCAGCATTTGGTTGAATGACAATAATCTCAATGTTCTTAGACTTACCCTCAGTCTTGTGTGTTCTGACCCCAACACTTCAATTAGCTTTGATTCCCACTCTTTTACTCATTGTTCACTGTAATCCAGCCTCTTGGTCTAAAGACCAAGTAGATCTGAATCCTGCCCCAGGACGCACGCCCCCCCCCACTTCTTTCTGTCTGTGACACTTTTCCCCTAGATATCTTTGCAGCTCCCTCTCCTTCCTTCAGGTTTCTGTGCTACAGACTTCCTTGGACATCCTAACTCCTCCCACCTGGGCTTCACACCTTGCTTAGACATTTGTTGACTTGTCATCAATGGCACATTATATTCACTTGTTTGTGTTGAAGTGGACTGAAGTCCCCATTAAATGAAACTGCATGAGAAAGGAGATTGGTATTTCCTTCATTCTAGGATAGTTCAATCCTAAAACTTAATATACTGATTGGCTCATAGTTGACGCTCAAAAAAATGTATATAGTGTTTGGACAAAGGCACAATGCCTATGTGCTGCTTGATCATGTAAAATAATATTTATTGAAATAAACTCCAAGAAATGGAAACAAGAGGTTTTCTCTTTGTTGTTGTTTTTGCTTTCTTTTTTTCCTGTCTTGTTTTTCATTTATCTGTCTTTGAGAGGGTAATAGGGGGCAGAAATGGGGGGACAAAGGGTGAACTCACTAGACACTATGTTGGAAATGAATTATACAACAAAAGTGGTGGATGGGAGGGAAAAACTGGGAGGGGGGAAGGAAGAAGTGACATTGTCCAAAAAGAAATGTACTTATTACCTGACTTATGTAACTGTAAACCCCCTGTATATCGCCTTTATAATAACAACAAAAATAGTGTTTGGAACTCAAATGCAGAGTACTTGCCCATCTACTTTTCCTCCTTTTGTCTCCCTGTGCCCAAGAAATCCTTGCTAACCATGGTAGCTGTGAACGAGTTGGCCTATAACCCTCTCCTTCAATTTTTTTAGAATGCCTTTGCTATTTCTAGACTTCCTCTTACTATAGACAAGCTGCTAGTATGGGAAATTTAAGCATTTTGAACATTTCAAGAAGGTACAACTTGTTCCCAAGGCCTATTCTGCGATATGCCACAAAACATCAAGTAAGACAAAATTCTCCAAATGTAACAGATAAATATTATTTGTTTGTTTATTTTGTTTTTGTTTTTTTGGGGGGAGGTCCGTTCGTGGGGCCTGAACTCTGGGCCTGGGCGCTGTCCGTAGGCTCTTCAGCTAAAGACTAGCGCTCTACCACTTGAGCCACAGCACCACTTCCGGCTTTTTTCTTTTTTCTTATAAGGGTGCTGAGGAATCAAACCCAGGGCCTCATGCATGCAAGGCAAGTGCTCTACCACTGAGCCACCTTCCCAGCCCAATAAATATTGTTGATGGCTTAGTGATTGCCATGTTATCAGGATAGACTCTAGAAAGATGATGGTGATGATGATGATGATGATGATGATGGTGATGATGATGATGGTGATGATGATAATGATGATGATAGTCTGGGCCAATGACCATACTTAATTGGGAAGCAGAGATTGGGAAGGCCAGGGTTTAAGGCCAGTCTGGTTAATTATGTTTACATGATCCCATTTCACCCAAAAGTTGTGGCTCATACCAGTCATATAGAGGAAGTGTAAAGAGAAGGACCGTGATGTAGGCTAAGGAAAAAAGTAAAGCTTTATCTCAAAAACAAATGAACAGAGCAAAAAGGGCTGGAGGACTGGCTCCAAGTATAGAGCTCCTGCCTGGCAATCATGAAGCCCGGGTTTAAACCCCAGTACTGTCCCCCTCCTCCAAATATCTCTCTGAGAGCTTCCCAACCTGAATTTCACTTGGAAAACAAGAATCCTGTTTTAAACTTACTGTACCATGTTTAATAAAATTTAGGATTCTTTACACTGAAAAACAAACACACAAAATAAGTAGTTTTAGTCTAACTGTTGTCAAATTCCAACCCTCACACAGACCAGTTTAGCTAGATCTTTACTGAGGGCACATCCCAGGACATGCCCTGAAAATACACGGAGACATTTATGAGGCTCAGCCCTTTCTTTGCCACAACAAGGACATGGATATGGATGTCCTAGAAGGATGTGACTTAATACAGCAAGCAGAGGTGGATGGCAGGGATCTTGCGCTAAAACAGCTGGCTGGGTAGAAATTTTGTATCTGTGTTTGAGTCACTCTTTGAACTACAGTAGCAGCAAATGATTCCTATTCATTTTATTAGATATTTAATGATTTCAGAATTGTCCTCGGCCAGGTTATGAGAGTGGGTTTCTGCCCTATTGTTCCATTGGAGAGAAGCAGGCTGAAACCGGAAGGCTCAGTGACCCTTCCCCTCACCACAGAACCACAGACACACCTGGCAGCCCTTCCTGTGCTTCCAGTCTAGGCCCAGCTGAATGTAGAATATTGCTGCATGATTTTTCTCTTCCCTCTTGTCATGACATTTCTCACTAGTAGTGTTTGTTTCCACACCATTGTCTAGGCAACCTCCTTGGCCATACCAGGCGCAGGAGTAACAGTGTGCCCTCTGGGAGCCTCCACTTTCATACGAATCTATTTCTGTCCCTACCAGCCATTGCTGAGGTTGTGACCTCCACTATGTAAAAGGCACAGCCCAAAGACTCACCAATCCAAGAATGGGAGACACGGGAAAGAAACTGGAAGTGAACCTACAGCCTGACTCAGAGTTGCAGTCCCACGAATGTGAATCAAGTACATGGGTTATTTTTTTGTCGAATTTTCATATCATTTGCACAGCATGATTGTAGCAAGAGCAGATGATACATGCAGTATGAGCTTCCTGTGGTTCAGATGTTCTAGGTTTTTTCTCTCTCTCTCTACCTTGTCCTGCCCAGCTTTAAAGGTATAGCTTCCAGGGGTACACTTGTTTTAGTGATAGGCCAAGAAAAAAGATGTACCTAAGAGTAACTGGAGTATTAAGAGGGTAGAAAAAAAAGGGGTGTGTGGGGGAGATGGAGAGACAGGGACTTTTGAGTTGTCATAGGAAGACAGATTGGTTTGTCTTTTGTCCTGTATTTCAAAAGCAGGTCTTTAAATTATTGACTCTGTTGGCTGATTCAAATACTCCCTAATTAATGATATCAATCTCGGACAAAAAAGAAATGGGGAAGAAGGGCTGGTTAGAGGAGAAGTTTCTCATAACCATTCCATTCAAACAAGACTTTGGGATATCCTTGCCATGAAGAAACTGAACACTTAAGGCAAGGAGAGGGTGGGGCAGAGTAACCCCAGACCCCCAAAAGGAATATCAGGGTCATGGCTTCCTTGCGAAGACTCTCCTGCGCATCTTTATGTAGGAATCGAATGGAAGTCGTTTGTAGAACAAGGTGTCAGTCCCATCAGCTTCCTGCAAAGATGATGCCAGGCCTGCCCAAGCTGAGTGTTGTAACCGTGTCTGCTCTTCTGTGGCCCTGTCTGCCATGATATGAATGTTGATGGAGTGCTCACCAAGTGTGGGCACCTTATAAACATGTCATGCATGGTTTCTCATTTAAGCCTCAAAATCAGTACCGCTCTTGCCTTTCTTTTACTCATGAGAGATCAGACACAGAAAGGTTAATCAGCCCAGGATCACTCACCTGGTAAGGTGGGTAGCAAGGTGTCAAGTCAGAAAGTCCCATTCTCCATTAGCAACCTCTGAGCTCTAGAAGCTTCCTCTGAGTCCTTAACCAAACGGAAGTTCTCCAACTCCTGGCTCCTACTGACTAAGAAAGCCCAGGTAAACTCCTGAAGGATGCGTGGCCAGGATTAAAGAAGAGTCTTGGATTATCAGTGTTACATGGTCCTTAGTCCTTCCCTGACTTTACTGAACTGTTCTTGGGGTCCCAAAGGTCTTGAGCTCACATTGAGGGTGCTATATGAAATGGCTGTGTCACTTTGCATAGTAAAGGATGTTACTAGGGACAGTAGCCTCGAGACAGCCATTCTGTGTGGGTTCGTGGGAGAAGCTCATATCTGGTCTCATATCCAACAACAGGGGAGGGGGAGGTAGATAGAACCAAGCAACTTAGCATTTCATGCTTCACAGTAACTCCAGGGAACTGAGGGCCACACGTCTGCCTTGCCTCTAGCACATGAAGTTCATTTCCCAGTCCCAAGTTAGTGAGCGGGCCTTCCTCCACATCAAGGGGTGACAATGGTGCCTTTAGTTTCTTTGTCTTGTGTTTCTCATTTGTTTTAACTGGTTTTACTATGCAATGCATAAATGTGCCTCCATGTTGGTGTAATCATGTGTTTCCCCAGCTAAGGGGGAGAATATAGCTGGACATCTTTTGTTTTTCCAGTTCATTGTTTGAATGCTAATGGTAGGATCGGATAGGTCATTATCCATCCTGAGAGCTTCCACCCAGTCCCACCCCACTCCTGAACCCTCGAGTGTTGAAGTAAGTGGGAGTCCTGTTTCTAATTGCTGAGGGGAAACAGGGAGAGATGTGAGGGGCGAGGGAGATTCTGAGCTCGTGCAATGGCCATTGCTACACTGTGATCATGCTGGTATTTCATACTCAGTTCATCTACCTCTGCATTCAAAATCCCTGCCATGGACCCCACATTCCTATCATTCATGTCTGTCAGCCATTCATACTCAAAGCATGACACAAGCAGTCAAGTGAACAAACAAAATCAGAAGTTCTTCAATGAGCCTAGGTCATCAGCCTTGGACGCCACCTTCTGCCCTCAATCTCCAACACCAGCAAGTTCTGGGGAACCCTGTCTTGTTGTTTGCTGGAGAATTTGGCCCATGTCATCCTATCAGACTGTCTTAACTTTGAATCTCAAGGAGCAATTCTAATACCATCTTACCCCAAAGGTGCTGAGTTCTTAATACAATTGAGTCCTCCCCACTCCAGAGCTACACATGCCCATCAAGAGTCACTGGAACCTCTTGGTTTTGTGTATTGTGGCTGCCTAATGGCTTTTGCTTTCATTCGCATGCTTAACCACTTGATAACTACTTGTTAATGTCCCCACAATGGAACATGTTCATAAGAAGCTTATAAGTTAGTTACAGAAAGTGATTAAAAATGTGAGACATTTTAGAGCCTACAGTGAGTGTGATTAGGAGTGGGGGACAATATTAACACTGAGTCTTAGTTTGTCCATTTCGTTTGCCCACTATATTCTGTGGGGAGCTGAGAAATTGGGGAGATACAGAGAACAGGAAGAGTTTGCAGGTATCTCTGCCTCTGGAGAAGCTGGTCCCCACAGGAATGCCTTCTGCCTAGAATGAACCAGAACTCTTGTTAATGAGACCATTCCTATTGCATTGCAGAAGCAAACACTACAGTAGCTTAAAGGGGTCCTTGAGGCCTACGGGGCCACTTTCTCCTTTTCTGGCCGTTTTACATGCCTTCTAGGTAGAAACGTCAAGGCTAGCCTTTTACCTACTTTTAAATTGGGCCATCTTTTTCTTGTTGAGTTTTAGGAATTCTTTACATTTTCTGGCTATTAAACTCATATCCTATATATGATCTGCCAATATTTAGTCTTTTCGTTTTATTGGTAATGTCTTTTGATGCACCAAGTTTTAATTCAGTTACTTTCACAAAGTCAACAATGTCCAATTATTTTTCTTTGTGATTTGTGCCACATTTGTGTCACATTTGAGAAATCATTGCCTAACTTAATATCATGAGGAATTACATCTATGTTTCATTCTAATAATTTGTAGCTTACATGTATGTCTGTGAATTACTTTGTTTATATGGTGTGAGGTAGGGGATCCATGTTAATTCTTTTTCACGTGTATGTCCAGATATCTCAGCACCATTTATTGAAAAAAATCTGTTCTTTCTTCATTGAATCGTCTTACCACAAATCAACTGATGTATAGGTTTAAGTTTGGGTTCTCAATTTCCATTCCATTCATTGTAGGGCTAATGTTACACAAAAACTACATTGTTTTGATTGGGGAATCTATTGTTTGAGTTGTATTATTTATCATTGATACAATATATTTTTCTAGAGTGGAGCTTTTTATCATCCTGTAATCTCCTTTGTCTCTTAGAATATATTTTCTCATAAAACCTATTTTGTTAGGTTTTAATGTAGCTACTGTAGCTTTCTTTTGGTTATTGTTTGCTGGAAAATCTTTTCTAATCTTCCCACTTTCAACCTCTTTGCCTCTATATATTTGAAGTAGGTTTCTTTTAGATAGCACATATTTCTTTTAAGTGGAAAGCCTTCAGAGCCTTGTGCTCTTGCTTGGCTTTTTGCACTCAAGACTAAGCCTCTCCCACTTGAGCAACACCACCATTTTCTACCACTTGATCCACATCTCTACTTCCAGATTTTTGACAGTTAAGTAGAAATAAGAGTCTCTTGAGTTTTCTGCCCAAGCTGCTTCCAATGACAATTCACTGATCTCATCCTCTTAAGTAACTAGGATTGTAAACATGAGCTACCAGTTCTCAGCTAATATCATTTGTGCTTCTCAAGTCTATCATTATTGCCTTCTTTAGTGTTACATAGAGTTTTCTAGAGTTGCCCTTAATTCCCTTATTTCTTTTGCTATCCATTTTACTCCCTTAGTGAAGGCTTCTGGGTATCATGATTAACATTTTAATTTATAACAATCAAATTCAGAATGAATAGCAACTGAGTTTCAATAGTGGTCAAACTCTTTGGTCCTAGATTGGTCTTGTCACACATCGCATCTCAACATAGAGTGCACTCACCAAGAGAAAGATTTACCACTATCATTTCACACAATTGTCTTTTAAATCATATAGGAAAAGTGAGCAGTTATAAATCTAAAATAGATTAGTAGTATATTTTATATTTACCTACATAGTTACCTCTGTCTTCTTTATTCCTTTGGATGGATTTGAGTTGCTGTCTGAAAGAAATTTCAGCTCAAAAGTCTCTTTTTAGCATTTCATTTAGAGATGATAGGAGATAGAGAAATAAGAAACAAAATACTGGACATTAATACATCCGTTGCTTCCAACCCCAAACGATCCCTTTAAGATCAACTCTTGGCATAAAACAGTCCATCTTTTCAGAGTATGGTCTCTGTTAACTCCGCGTTTCCCTTACCCCCTGCTTTAGTGCTTCTTCCTGAAGCAGCCCAACGATTGTTAGGAATGGGGCTCCATTTCCTTCTTTCCTCTGCATGAGCTGCTCCTACTTATGCTATCCTGAGTGCTCACCAACTTCCCCTGACATGGTACCCATCCCTGAGCCCTAGCACTGATCCCTGTTAAGACAGACTTCCCTGGTTCCTACCAAAGTCCTCATACTCAGCCTCCTTTGCTTCTTCCCTTCTCCTTCCCTGGCTTCATGACCTTGTGGTAAGCAATCCCTTCTAAATGAATGAGCCTGCAGACAGTGACTGGAGCGCTGGGATGCAGTCATGGGGAGAGGTCACTTTGACCCTTCTCCGCCCCCACCCACAGGAAGGCAACCACTTACCCCACTTTGTTTGAGAACTGGTAGTCCATGCCCAGGAAACCCTTTGGTCTCAGAGAAAGCAAGAAGACAAGCCTCCCTACGTGCCTTCTGCCTTGTGGCAGGTGGCTGGACGTCAAGGGATGGGACTGAGACTGGGGTGTCTGGACATAGAATCCCCGTTGATTCAGATAGAGAAGTAAAGTGGTGTAATCAGCTGGAGAGTCTCAAGCAGCTTACCATCTGTCTGTGAGAACACGGAACTCCCTCCTTGCTGCGTGTTTGCTCGGGAAGAGGTGGTTCACAGCAGACGTGGATTTGATGAAATGAACAAATAACATAACAGAACTAAATGAATAGCAGGCTTTAAAGCATAGGGATTAAGTAGCTAAGCCTTCTGCTGAAGTCAGAAGGAAAACAAGAATCTTAGGTCATGAATCTAACATCGTCTAATTCTTATTTATTTGGATAACGCTTTGGAGCAGGAGAGAAAAGTCAAATGTTAGAGTTGCAGCATCAAAAACATATGTAAAGAAGCTGGGAGTGACCCATGGGTTGATGGGAACCGCTCTGGTGGAGGGTGCGCGGGTGTCTGTGTGCTGCTGGGGGGTTCTGTTCTCCACTTAGCAGATCAAGGACAGATGTGAATGCATTTTTTTTCAACTTCATACACAACAGGGAGTCTCGCAACCAAAGCAGCTGGGAAAGCAAGCCCTGGTCAATGCCACGTTCTTTCTAGAAACTGGAAAGCATCAAGATGGTGTTTTTTGGGTCATTGGGAAGAAAGAAGATGGGAGGGGTGGAGAGGGGTTTTGGCTTTCACCTGATCTTCTGGGAAGTGCCATATCCCTTTTGCTCCTTGAGGAAGGAAGTCTCTCTACCACAGCTGGCCAGCAATCTTCTGTCTGGGGCCCAGCCCTGACAGGAAAGCCATTTTGGGAGTACAAGTTGGGCACAGAATTACTCAAGTCCTGTGCTATACTTTACATAGATGATTTCATTTGATTTCCTGAATAATCTTTTGAGGAAGGTATGGCAAGTCCTCAAGTCTTTCTATCAAGTGCTTGGAGCCTGATGTTTTTTGAAATTAAGCCTTCTTCTTTTCCCCTTCCAGTGTTTAGGAAAGAGATCATTTGGCGCATAGGTGATCGAGATTGCATAACCTTCCTAGGATCTCCAGTGGTGGCATCCTTTGATCAAAAGCATTCGTATTTTGCATGAAAACCTATGAATATTCACATTCGATGGGACATAGAAAAGTTATCATTGGTCTTGCATCCATTCGGGTCAGAGTTCACTGCTGGAGAGGTTGAACTGTCACAGTGCTGGGGAAAGAGGCAGTGTGGTGTATTTTTCAAGGCTGAGGAAGTCATCTGGGCTCACCTAACCATGTCTGCGCCACAGATGAGGAAGCTGAGGTGCCCTGCCTGGCCCATGCTCAGTGTCTCGGGCCTTTATCACTTCAAGGATGAGCTCCGTCTCCTGAGGGTCATTGCTCAGTCTTGGAGAATTTGCGTTTAGCCAGGCCTGGCTTTGTCTTTCCACAGCCGTTCCCTCCGACCCGCTCACTAACCAGATGCCATGGCTGGTGCTCAGCCAAGCTCTCTGTGGATGCGGGGCTCCCTCCTTCCCTCCCTTTAGCTCAGATGGGCTAGTGTCTCTGTCTCCTTATGAAGGAGGCCCAATGGACAAACAAAAGACACTTTCCACTGAAAGAAAGAAGTTCTACTCTGAGAAGTTGCCACCAGCTCTCTCCTCTCCAGTCCTGAAGGAACTTGGAGCCCAGGTCTTGGTGGGGGAGAAACTGCTCTGTAGAGATTGAGGTGTGAAGAGGGAGAGAGCTCAGAGGGCAGAGGGAATTCCAAGGGTGACAGTGACAAGCTCCTTCCATGCTGGGTGATGGTGCCCTGCTGGGCGCTGGGCAGGGACGGAATGTGTTGAGCATTGGATCATCCATTCTGCAAGAAACAGCATGGAGGGAGAAAAGCACCAACACCTGGATGGCTCACGACGCCTAGCATCTCAGCACTGAGGACTAGCTTCATTAATTGCTCGGCTTTACTTTTCTCAGTAACAGATACAGTTTTCAGTCAGGTAATAGAACATCTTCTAGATTTGTGAAAATTAGACTGTACACATTTTAATGATGGACTTAGCAGTCCCAAGAGGTTAGAAGACCAACTCAAGGCCACACAGCCTCTAGTTGGACTTAGACAAGGCCTGTCAAGTTTCCAGTACGATGGATGCTGATGACCCATCTGCATAGGCCAGAGGGTGGATGACTTTTCTCCAAGCAAGCCAAAGGAAAAAGAGAAGTGCTCCAGGGTTAGGCCCAGCCTGTGGGGCTGTGGGATAAGGGTGGGAAGAGAGGACAGCAGAGAGCTTGCTGCCTTTTTCTGCACACAGTGTGCTTTTTTTTTTGACACCACTCAGCTTTTAAGTACTAGCTGTCTTTAAGAATCTGTCCCTGGGTGGGATGTGCTTTAACTCAAGGTAACCAAATTATCAGGAAAATAAACAAAGAGCCTTTTCCCTTAGATCAAAAATTTCCTGATGGGGCAGCAAGAATTGGAAAGGCAATAAGGACCCTTCTCTCCCCCTCCCCATCCCACCCCCCCCCCAAAAAAAAGTGCTGTCCTAAGGATTCTATGGATAAGAGGTACCTGGCATGGCTGGTGCTGAGCAAATGAGTTACTGTTTTATTATTGCTGTGGCATCCTTATGACGAGGCGGAGACCCACAGCGGGGCCTTTCTCTAATTGTCTCACATCTTCTATACCCAGGCCCCATCCGTGAGACTACAAGGCAATGGCTTACCTGGCCCTGGCTAACCTGGGGAAGGACCTGCTCTGGGAGGTGGTGGCTGCCATGATTGTCCGCTAGCGCCCCCAGGGGCCAGCCCCCTGCATTGCAGTCCCTCCTTTGCTGGCTCGCCCAGAGAAGCAGGTAGGATCAGAGAAGACAACAGTGGAAGCCTTCCTTGCCCAAGAGTGTCTAGGTGTTGATCTCCACCAGGAGCTCTCCCAGACTAAAGGGCAGAGGACCCTATCTTGGGAGGCACTAGGCCCCTTTGCCAAGGCAATCTTGGCATCAGGAAGCATGAGACTCCGTCCCCCGCTTGGACCCTCACTGGAGACCAGAGTTCACCTCTGTGATACCTTTGGGGACCAATAGCTAAGGAGGTAGGGACTCTCACGCCCATTTCCCAGATGAGGAAACAGAGGCCCAGAGAGTTTGTCAAGAACAAGTTCATAGGGTCAACAAATGGCTGACCAAGGAGCTCTGGACCCTTTCCCCTTCCTCTTCCTTCTCCCCAGATGCTCAGATCCCCTGCCTGGCAGTAATGGTTTGTCATTGTGTCCAGACAATAAATAAAGTAATTAATTAATTGATGGAGTAAAGAGGAACAGCCATGTTGGGTAAACTCCTCAGAGGAAAAGGAAATCTAGGAGTGCTCGCGCTTGGATTCTGTAGGCCATTTCCCAAGGTGGGGGGCAAGGGGGGATGCCCTGCTCATCCCCAGCCTCTGCCCAGCCTCTTTAGCCAGAGCCATGAGCCCCACTTCTGTGATGATGATAATCCTGCTCCCAAAAGACAAGAGAAATTCAGAAGAAAACATCAAATTCCAGTCCGGAGAGGACAGTGGGGAGACCATCTCCAGCCCGTGATGCCCCGGCCCACCCCTCTTCCATTCCTCCCATCTGGGATGTTCCATCTCCAGCCTTCTCTGCGTGGTGAACTGTCTGACTTCCACCCAGCTCAAACATGGCCTCCTCTGAGATGCGCTGGTAGGCCAGGTCAGACATGCCCTCTGCCTCCTCTGAGTGTCCATTACCTGTTAGAAACTGAATGGGAGCTGCCCCCCCACCCTCCTCCCTCACTGGTAGACAGTGCTTATATACACGAAGTGCACAGTACATGTACTACCTGGAAGAAATGGATGCATGAAGAATTGCCCGTTCTAACTTTGTTTATGCTGAAAGTCGTGGAGAAGCCATCCATTAGATATTTGTGTCAGGCAAGCGTAGCATGATTCACCTCCAGACTGGTGACAGAGGCCATGATTGAAAGAAACAATTCTCTGCTGCCAAGGACTCCCCTTGCTCAGGAGGCCTGGAGAGAGAGGCTGGCATTAGCTGGTTCCCGTAGCCTTGTCTTTACTGCCCTCTTGTGGCTAAAACTGGCTTCTGCAGCTGGAAAAGCCAGGGGTTTGATGGAGAGACCACAAAGGGGCTGGTTTTGTCCTGTGGATTATTCTTTTTTGGTTCTCAGAGTCATTTTTGAACTCAGGCCCAGGATATTGGTATGTATCTATGATCTTTTTCCATGTGTTCTAAAAACATATTTTAAAAATTAATAAGTAATTATCTTGCCCGTGTAATTGTAACCCTTCTGTACAGTATTTTCACAATGAAAAAAGAAAAAAATTAATAAGTAGATAATTAGTAGGCCTGACCAACCCCAGTGAGAGACTCTATCAATCTAGCTTAAGGCTGGGCACTTGGGTGTCGAGGGGAGAGTACAGTGAGGCATGTGGCAATTTTACGCCTTGTAAGACCTTCCCACCTATTTGTGGCACCTTTGCCAAGAGCGGTGGTTTAGAATGATACCAAACACCACTCTCATCGTGCACTGGGAAAGAAACATGGAAACACTTGTTCAGACCACAAAGGCCACACTGATATGCATAACGGTCCCTCTCACTCCCTGAGTCATCTTGAAGAAGCCACTCCACTCTGTCAGTGTTGTCTCTTGACTGCAAAATGGCCTTGTAGGAGCCTTCTTCACAGAGCAGCGACCATGCATGCCAACATTCCGAGTCAGCATAATTATCCTAGGTAAGGTTTGTAATCATTCAATTCAGATACATTCAGGGAGCACAACAAAGAGCTGAGTAAGTAGATCCCTAAGTGTGGCCTTCTTAGAGATAGAATGCCTTTTCTTTCTGTCCTCAGAGCCCACGCAATAAGGCATTTACTGATATATTCATACATTGTGAATAAGGTAATCATAAATCCACCATTGTCTTAGGCTGCATGGAAGAGGTAATTGCTGGCTCCAGCCAGAGTCTACTTGCTTCATTCTCTCCCTCCTTCATCCTTGACAGACATCACTAGTCAATAACTTCTCCTTTCTGTTCCCAGGGCAGACATCACTAATCAATCATAGCTCCCTTTCATGTAGATCATATATGTTATGTCAGAATTCACATTACAGAGCTGTGTGTAGTTACAACAACCATACAGAGTGGGGAAAATGGCATCTTATCTAATCTACTTTTTCAGGTCTTGGCACTTGGGTAGATTAAAGATGCATAGAGGAAGGGGAAAGGCATCTTAGCCAGAGGCAGTAAAGTAAGCTGAATTGTGAGCTAGAGGACAGATGTGAGAGAAAAAGGAAGTAAATAAGAGATGGGCTGTGCTCGGGAGCCCCTCGACACCAGGCTGCCTGAAAGCCGAAGACAGCAAGGAACGCTCGTGCTGAGCGAGGCAGGTAAGGAGGTGGTAGTGATCCTGCAGGGCACCAGATCCCTAAGTCAGTGCCAGGTAGACTGAGGGTGGGGGGAGGTTAAACCCAAAAGGGAGCGGCTGATCAGAGCTGAGCTTAGGACAGGCTTCAAGGAAGGAAGGTCTAAGGGATGCTGGGAAGGAAGCCTGCTGGAGCTGCTGCCTGCTAGCTTCAGGAAGGAAGGAAGAGGTGCGCATCCATGAGGCTTTTTAGGGAGGCTCCACAGGCTGGGAGGACAGCTGCCCTCCAGCAGGAAGGGGTGGGACACGGAGGCAAGCGCGTGCTCTGCTTCAGACACCCGAGGCCCAGGAGCCTCTGGGACACGCAGCGGCATTTGGAATCGGAGACTGGAGCCAACGCTGGAGAATATCTGCAGATATTCGGGAGAGGAGAGAGAAGAAAGTTAATGCTTTGCAGGTCCAGCCTCGTTTTCACTCCGAGCACAGGAAAGGCAAAGAAAGAGCACATACAGGAAACGGATGAACTGGGTGAAGGTCGTGGCTTAATTAAGAGGCATTTGCTGCGATCTGGTTATTCCAAAAGACACCAGGTATCTGGGTCAAGTATCCTTTGCACAATATCAGGGAAAATGAGTAAGAAAAGAATTTTTTTTTTTGGTAATAGGGAAAGGTGAGTCTCGTGCACTGGACCCCTGGTGTCCCTGTTGCTAAGAAAAAAAGGGTGTATTTAACTGAAATATCCAAGCAATCAGAAGAGAGGGTCAAAGGGCCAATTCCTTTATTCGAAGATTCCATTTCCTAATGGGTAACAAAGTCACTTGAACTCTAAGGTCAAACAGACCTGGATTTCAACCTCAGCTCCACCACTTCCTAGCTGTGTGACCTTGGACAAGATACTTAACCTCTCTGAACTTGGTTTCTTCATGCATAAAGTGGAGATAATAGAGTGTCTACTTCATAGGGCCAGGTGGTAATCAAAGGAAATCATGCATATACAGGTTGAGTTCAGTACTTGACAGAGAATAAGCATTGAATGGATGTCCCATCAGCTGACTCTCTTGCAGGACCACATTTTAAACAGCAATACACCTTTGTGTTGACACCTCAGGTGACCCTGAAGGACACACAGGAGCACTTCACTGCAAGTCAAGAGGATACGGTTCTGGTTTTTTGTTTTGTTTTGTTTTACTAAATCGATCTCAGGGTCCAGGCAGGGAGAAGCTGGAAGAGGAAGGCTGATTCTGTAAAGTCCTCACTGGTCCTTGCTTCCTGGATTCTGGGAGCTGGAAGCTTCTATGTCCTGCCCGCTAGTCTGAGCCTGGAGTTGAGGGTGTGAAGCGATTGGTTGGGGGACGTTTGGACATGTATTATAACCACAATACTGATGCCATCCAGGGGTCGGCATTCCCGTCTCCACCCAAAAAACAATGTGTCGGAGGCAGACCGAGCAAGCTCATTTGAAAGTGAAGGAAAGCCAGGAAAAGAAAGTAGAAAGACACTCTCTAGAGAGTGGCCCCAGCCGGGCGCTGGTGGCTCACGCCTGTCATCCTAGCTACTCAGGAAGCTGAGATCTGAGGATCGCGGTCCAAAGCCAGCCCAGGCAGGAAAGTCCGTGAGACTCTTCTCCCCAACTAACCACCAGAAAACCGGAAGTAGAGCTGTGGCTCAACGTAGTAGAGTGCTCACCTTGAGCAAAAAAAAAAAAGCTTAGGGACAGCATCCAGGCCCTAGGTTCAAGCACCATGACCAACAAGAGAGAGAGAGAGAGGGAGCGGGGGAGAGAGAGACGAAAGGGCCGCAAGGAGTCCAGTGGAATCCTCCGGGAGGGCAGTTTTTGTAGCTCAGGACTCTCCCCTTAGCTCCTCCCCTGGACTGCACTGATCGCTCCGAGGCTTCCTCAGGCACGGCCCAGCTCTTTTCATTGGTTGAGAAGACACCCAGGGGCATGGAGAAGGAGCATTTGAGTGGGAACTCAGGGCATGAAGAAGCAGTTAAGTGGGAGCCCAAGGCATTATGGGAACAAGAAGCACCATGATGGGCAGTGTGTTACCTGACAGGTGTTATGTTTGCCGTTTTTTGTTTTTGTCAGTAGTGAGGCTTGAACTCTGGGCCTGGGCGCTGTCCCTCAGCTCTTCAGCTCAAGGCTAGCGCTCTACCACTTGAGCCACAGCGCCACTTCCATGTTTGCCATTTTTGTATCCCTAGCTACCTAAGAGTTCCCCTCCCCACCTCCCAATACTAAGATTTGCTGAACAATTACTGTGACCCTGGATCTCTTCTGAGTTTCGACCACCACACTCCATGCTCACCATGCCTAGGACAGGAAAGTCATTCCCATTTTATGGATGAGACCCAGAGACCTGAAATGGTCAAAGGTAGAAGAAGTACAAAGGGAAAAAGAACTCAGGAGGTCAGACTTCAGAGCCTAGTCTTGTAACTACTGTCCTCAAGCTGCGATCCTGGGTAGGCTCCAGCCTTTAGTTCCTCTCCTTGTTTCCTTCCCGGTAATAAGTGGGATTCAGAGATGATTTCTCTTATTCCCATGTGTATGCACATTTCTTCTTTTTGCCAGGCATCTCTCAGTGGGAAAGCTAAGACAATCCTGGGACATTATTCTCCCTCCCAGCTGGGAGAGAACTGGAGAGACAGCTCGGGGTCATAGGTGAAGGGCTGTCTTGTCACAGTGTATCCAAAGACTCATCCACTCTGTCTCTCTGCCTGTCCTTAAGGAGAGTTGAAGAAAGGAAGGCATGAATGAGTGGTGCCCAGCTCTCAGGCCAGAGTAAGAACGGAAGAATCTCAGAAGCTTGGGGACAGCCTATTGAAACCATTGGCATAAAGCCATGACCACAGTCTTAGTGCTTAAGGACAAATTTCAGGTGTGGAGGGTACAGACAGCAGCGTGTAAAAGCATCTCAGGTCACAGGGCGACCTCCGGAAGCTCCTCCAACCCTGGGTCACGCTGAGCCCAAGGCTGAGAATGTCACAGAAGGAAAGACTGGAGTATACCTGCCCCAGGTGCGACACAAGCCTTCACTGAAGGCTCCCTCTGTCTTCAAACCCTTCTGGGATCTGGGGAAGCAAAATCACCAAGGACCCGGTCCCCAGAGAGCCTGTCACCTGGAAACAGCAGCCCCCAGCTACCCACGGAGGCTCAACCCAGGCCCCAAGTCTTCTTTTGGATGGTCAGAAACCATGGCACCTTTACACTTCTCACTCACTAGAAAGACATCAGCCAGGTGGGCCCCTCAGAGGGCTCGGGTGGAGGTGAGGAGCAGCAACCCCCCTGCAGATTGGAACTCCTACCCACCCCACACCCAGCACTCGGCCAGGATTCATCTATCCCAACAAGTCTTGGTGGCTGGTGAGTCTTGGCCAAGTGGAAGGTATAGAGGATGCCTTCTTTTTCTCTCTGTTCTCACCTGACCTTCTCCCCCTCAACTATGGAAACCATATGGGGTCGTGGAAACACGGAGCACTGGGGACCTCCGCTTTGAAGGACAGGCTGAATTGCCAGGGGCCAGACACACATCTTTGGAGCTTAGCCCTGGGGGCTGGTCGCTCAGTCTTAGCCTCTCTGGGTGTTGTCTTTAGGTAGCAAAGGATAAGAGGCCCTCCCCACTAGGGCCAGGGGGTGATGAATAAGGACTCGAAAGCTGTCACCTCATGTCAAGCCCATGGGAGCCAGGAACAACATGGTGGCTGTTAGGAGAGTTGTATCAAAAGTCCTCATTCTTTGAAAGTTGGAGTGAACTTCGAGAGTCAGAAGTCAGAGTCCTGTCCTATCTAGCCGGTTTTTCTGTCCATCGGTGTCCCCAGGAAAGCGTCTGTCCTGATCAGTGGGACAGGGATAGTCATCCTACAGTGTTGTGGGCACCAAATTAAGACGAGATGTATGAGACTTGTGTATGCCCAGTGCAATGCGAGTTAAAGATGATTGCAACGCACATGTTCCGGAGTCTTCTATCTGTTCTGGTGTCTTTGGTAGAAGCATTGCTGGCACCTGGTATCTCCCGCACTCCAGGTCTCCTAGATTCCCTTTGGCATCAAGTACTTGCACCTTGGTGTCATCTCCTGAACTCTCCTACTCCTGGCACGGCTTTAAGATCTTCAAAGACCAGTCTGCATCTCTTGCTGGGTAACCAAAATCCCCGCTCCCTGCACTTGGGAAGTGCTGGGTTTTCACGGGCATTGCCTCTGTGTTCTTCCCAGTACCTCTACAGGGAAAGGTCAGTCATTACCTCATTCTATAGATACATCTATGGAGACTTAGCCACTTGTTAAAGAGCAATGTGGAGGCTGGCGAAGGAGATGGTTCTAGATGTTTCCAAGATTATTCCAGATTTAAGGAATGACAAACACACAGTCATAACAAGGGGGCGTGCTGGGGGGAGCAGGGAAGAGCTGGCCAGGAGCAGAAATGAAAGGGTGAAATCATAGAAATGGGTGGTTGTCAGAGGCCAGAGTGGTCTTTGGCTTTTCATTTGAGTGAGACGGGAAGAGCCATTGGAAATTTTTATAATCAAACAGAGAATAAAAAGCCCATCTTTATCTTCTCTGGTGTAGACCAGCAATTCCCAGCTGGGAGAGTGTAATCCTAGTCCCCATCCAGAGTCCACTGGTAGTGCTGGCAGACATTTTGGATTATTCAAGGATGTGAGAGTGGGTGGAAAAGAATGGATCAACACCAGGGACCACACTAAGAACCCAAAAGCACACAGGACAGTCTGCCACCATGAAGTCTCTGGCCTAATGTGCAGCTAGGGGGAAGGTTGAGAAGTCCTGGAGGAGATCCAAGATGGGGCCACTTGCTGCCAGGAAAGGTGACATCGGCTCCCAAAGGCAGCATCCAAGTGTCCCCCATTCCCCCAAGGTAAATCATCCCCGCTTGGCCATTAGCATTTCCTTCTCTCCTCCAAGGAGGAGATGCATTCCAGGCCACTTCCTGAAGCCTGGCGCCTGCTGTGTGTCTGAGCTGAGGGTGATGGATTTCCTGTGCTCAGGGGCTGTCTATGTGTGTACACACAGCCCTGACGTCCTGTGTGTGGATCCTGAATCCTGGAGTGTGATTTATTAGGCCTAATCCCTGTCTGGAGGGAACGGTAAGTCTTCCCCGTAGAAAATCTGGGGAGGAGGAAACGCCCCATTATTATTTCATTAGGACACTGCTGGGTATTCCGTGGTCCCCAAATAGCTATCACTCGTTCCTCGGATAATTTAGGGTAGACAGCCTGGGCCTCATCCCTCTCAAAATGCAGTGGAAATATGCACAGATTTCCATAAATAATGTAACCAGCCTCTCTTTTGATTTCTAATTTTTTTTCAGTTCATGCCACTTTGAGTCTTTCATGTAAATAGAAGGGTGTGTGTGTGTGTGTGTGTGTGTGTGTGTGTGTGTGTGTGTGTGTGTGTGTGTGCCAGTCCTAGGGCTGGAACTCAGGGTACTGTCACTGAGCTTTTTCACACAAGGCTAGTGCTCTACCACTTGAACCATAGCTCAGCTTCTGGATTTTTGGTAGTTTATTAGAGATAAGAATCTCACAATTTATAATCCTCAGATCTCAGCCTCCTCACCAACTTCTAGCAGAATATACAATTATTATTATTATTATTATTTTGCACAGGTCACAGCAGGGTGGGGGATGGAGTAGGGACAGTTAGGTGCCAGTGACTTATGCTTGTAATCCTAGCTACTCAGGAGACTCAGATCTGAGGATTGTGGTTTGAAGCCAGCCTGGGCAAGCAAGTCCATGAGACTCCTCTTATGTCAAATAAATTACTCAGTAAAAAGCCAGAAGTGGTGCTATAGTTCAAGTGGTAGAGAGCTAGCCTTGAGCAAAAGAAACTCAGGGACAGTGCCCAAGCCCTGAGTTCATGCCTCAGGACTAGCACCAACTAAATAAATAAACAAATAGCACCAGACATTCATTGTTTCCTCAATGCTTTGGAAAGCTATTGTCAGCAGTTAAAGTTTTTAAGAGTGGCATCACAACTTCCATTTCTAGTGTCTCTCTGAAATTAGTGATGAGAGGCATTGCTGAGACAAGTTAGCCTTTCATAAATCCTCTTTCTTCCTTCAGCCTGACTGGTGAGCAGGGGAGAGCTGGAAACCACCCATTGTCTTCCAGCCTCCATTTCCCCTCAAAAATAATCAGCAGCCCCTCAACCACAGGGCCTTGACTTGCTTTCTCATCCTTTCCCCAGTGCAAGGTCAACTCTAACACACTTGGGCTGTCACTGGAAGAGAAGTCCCCATGCAATTAAAGTAGATTGCTAGCTGCATGATCCTTTCTGCAGAGACCTTTTTCTGTGCTATCCTGTTGCCTAGAGGCTGCAATGGATTCCATCTGGGAATGACTCATAGACTCTCCTTTCCTTCATAAGCCAATGAGCTTGCCTTCTGCCTGTCATGGCCCACCATCTCCCCGTCTACACCCCTGACTACAGGAAGCAGCAGGATCCCAGGAGTGGGACTCCAGAGAGCTGTGGCATCAGACCCTTGGGTTCAAATCTTAACATTACACCTCAATAGCTGAGATTCCCTTTGCTAAGCCATTTCCCCTCGGAGCCAGTCTCCTTATCTGGCAAGTGGGACTCATTATAACCCCACTGGGTTATGAACAGTACATGAGATACTTCAGGCAAAAGCAATTTTCAAACTGCAACAGGGAAGCTTGCCACTGATGCCATAATTCTATGCTATTAGGTCCTTTTGCCATAAACAGATGGAAGGGAAGTGTGAAATGATGGGAAAGGAAGAAGTGCCTTCTTTCATGGTAAATTAGTACCCAGGACTCAGGGTAAGCTGGGATGAGGCCATCATGCCAGATAGAAACACATGACCAAAGGAGGGACTGGCTCTGCGTGAAGATCCTTTCTTCAGGAAGAAGATGCCGGTGGTGTAAGATGTCTCAGCGTTGCAGTCAGGAAGGACAGTTCTCACACTCAGTTTCCAAATCACTTCTGTTTAGCTCATCGATAGTTGCCTTCTAAGAAGGAGTCCCTGCCTGAGAAGAAGCTTAAGCTCTTTAAGCTCCAAAGATTAGAGTGGGGAAGGAGGAGGATGATAAACAAGACTGGAGAGCATTCTCCATGCAGAGAATTAGATCTGCACTTGGGTTAGATTAATCCCCACACCGAAACGAGCGGAACGTAGTTCAGCCCAGCATTGAGCTGTTTGTGGAAACGCAGAATCTGTCCTTTCTCTGCAGCCCAAGGACGGAAAGACCAAGCTGAGGAGGACAAATAGAGGGTGAGAGCTTCCTCAAGGACAGGCAGGGGAAGTAGATGGGGACAGGAAAGGAGCAATGGTGACATAAATGAGGCAAGATTGTCCCATCAAGATGCACAGTGCCCTTTACACTCAGCCTGGCAAGACTAGTGTCCTGTTGGGTACGTGCCATTGAAGTCTAAGCATGGGCATCTCAAATGCCAGAGGGCAGAAAGGCCGGCCTTGGTCCAGAACCAGGCAGAAGGACTCACGGAGGAAACATTACCCTCCCCCTTGAAAACCCATAAGCAATGTGTGTGTGTGTGTGTGTGTGTGTGTATCTGTGTGTGTGTGTGTGTGTATCTGTGTGTGTGTGTGTGTGTGTCTGTCTGTGTCTGTGCCTGTACCTGTACTGGGGCTTGAATTTAGGGCCTAGGAACTGCCCCATAGCATTCTTTCTATTAAAGTCTGGCCTTTCATCTCTTGAGACACAGCTCCACGTCTGGCTTTTTGCTGGTTATTTGGAGATAAAAGTCTCATGCACTTTCCTGCAAGAGCTAGTTTTGAACCTGTAATGGCCAGATTTCACTCAGTCTCCTGAGTAGCTAGGATTACAAGTGTGAGCCACCAGCACCCAGCTTAACTTCTTTTCCATATTTGTTTCTGATTTTCTTTCTGGTGATCAGCTCCACATGTGCAAATGATCCCCTTCTAAGTTGATCCATTATGCACTTTATCCATTAGCTCTGGACAGACACAAGAAGGATTCGGTTCTCCACGAAGCTTCTCAGCCTCTCCTTCCTCCTCTCTCCCCAGCGAACTAAGGCACAGTGCTTGGCCATCTTCTTCTGAATTATACTTTTGCATGCATTATTTTAAAATGTAGTCACATGCTTAATGACAAGAGCCACTCTGAGAGGTGCATTGTTAGGCTATTTTGTCCATGTTTGAACATCCAGGTATACTTGCAGAATGTAGCTAGGACTACGTAGTTCCTCCATCTTGGCCTGTTGTTAAGAGATGAAACAGGAAGCCACGTATAGCAGTGCACTCAGGAAGCTGAGGCTGAAGTGTCTCTCATTCACGGCCATCCTGGATTACATAGGCGAACCAGACAAAACAATGGGGGGCTGCTGCCTGCCGACCCTGCTCCCTGTTAGGCAATGATCTTTACATAAATTAAAGGAATATCTTCTAAAACAATGTTTGTGTGTTTTTAAGGATACTGTAGTCAATTCCCAAGCCAATAACATTTTCATTTTCTATTATGAGTCTATGAGACTCATCTCATTATCACAAATTAACCACTAAAAAGCCAGAAGTGAGGATGTGGCTAATGTGATAGAGCACCAGTCTTGAGTAAAAAAGCCAAGGGAGAATGTGAGACCCCAAGTTACACACACACATATCTACAAAGATATCTGTCATAGAGAATGTACACCCCATTTTTTGCGAGATGTTTCTGGTGGCCAGTGAATGGTTCAGAGACCTGAGCTGGAAGGGACTTAACAAAAAAGCCATTCAAATCAAGATGCTTGTGTGGACACACTTCTCCTGGACACTCTGGTCACATGGTGACGTGAGGTGCGGGGTTCGCACATCCTCCTGGGGGTGCCACTGCCCAAAGTCACAGCAGACCTGCAGCCGTCTCATATCCAGCTTTCCACCTGGGAATGGCTGGAGGTGCAGGCCTATGTGTTTCAGTGTTCTATTAACTTTTTTTTAAATCACCCTGACTCTTTCCAGTCCCCCTGGCTCCGCAGCAGGGGTCCCCATGTGATATCTGATGGGATCCACCCCCACTTTCAGGCAATGGGGCTGGAAGCGCTGCCCTCTCTCTACTCTTCAAAGCCTTTCCCTGGTCATCAGAGACTGCCTGGTGGGGTTGGGCTCGGTGAAATCGGGGGCTTCCTCTCCTCCGCGCCCTCTCCCTACCTCTCCCTCCCTCCACCTCTCCACTTTCTCTTCTCCTTTATACAGAGTTATCCTTTCAAAGAAAGCCACTCTGGAACTGCCTGGATGGGGTCTTCTCTTCCATCAAAGCTACAGAGGCTGTACCTGTCAAAACTAACTGCCATAGACTTTGTGGGGGCAGCTACTCCCTCCTGGGGGCCTACAGGACAAGAAGCAGCCCAAGCAGCACAGGCTGAGGTTTAGAGTGGGCCTGATATCTGGGGTTACAGCTTGATCATTTGAGCAAGGCTTGAACCAGTCCACCACAGCCTTGCTATGAACGTAACACTCACATCTTGGCTGTAATAACATGACGAGCAAAGGTGCTGGAGACAGCCCACCATGGTTCTCACTCTGCTACACCACTGACTTGCAACGTGAGAGCAAAAACAGGGCTAGTGACTGGCGTGTCTCCCAGGGGTAATCGGAGGACTGACAGGGATCCAGGGCCAGTCATACTCCATCCAATCCAGAAGAAGCTGAGATAGTGAGACCCAGAAGTTTCAAGCAAGCACTTCCTGTAAGACCTGCAATCTGTTACAAACAGTATCCCACTCGCCCAGTGATCAAACCCACCCAGAGAACAGAGCCTGGGAAGTGCAGCTCCCACAGGCACAGAACAATACAGGGGAAAAAGACAGGAAGAAGCTTCCAGACAATAGCCTGCAGTGCATAAGGGTGTGTATTTCACGTTTGGGTATGTATACTCTGGAGTACCTACACACACACACACACACACACACACACACACACACACACACACACACACACACACACACACACACACCCTCGCAAAGAAACCATAACAAAACAGCTAATTCTCCACCTGATCTCAGAGCACTTCCAGAACCAGGAGCAGAAGTTCATAGCTTGGGAAAAGCAAAATCTGAGAGATACGTGTTGGGGAGAAAGAGAGAATTTTTGTTTGGTGGCCAATGGCTGGAAACAGGATGCTGCACTCACAAATCAGCTTCTCCACTCCAGGGCAGGGCTAGAGTGAGGATCACAGAGATAGGGTGAGAGCAATGAGGGAGACAGTTAAGCTAAGACAGGAGGAGAATTTATTTAAGGATTGATTCATGCCTTGGTCTATTCATGAGAATAGACTACAATATTCCAGAAATTCAGGTGCCACCTCTCTTCATCTCTTTGGTGCCAGTCAGTATCTTTAGCCTTGAGGAAGGGGATAGAAACTAGGAACATGTAAGTCAAGTTCTCCTGTATTTTAGTTCTGGATGGAACATTTCATAGTGATCAGCATGTCTACATGCAGAACTGAGTAGGATCCCATCCAAGGGTGAAGGCGGCAGAGGGAAAGACAGAGATAGCGACTCCTCTTACTCCTTTCTAGTCATCCACTGAACATCTCTAGGCCCAAGTAAAGACTGTGTTTCTAGCAAAAGTGGATTTCAACTCCTGGACCACCAAGGCAACTGTTGTCACAACCTACACAAGAGAGGTGCTCTGTACGGCAAAGTGGCTGGGAAGCTGGCAATGCACTGCCAGGCTGGGAATCTCTAAGCCTAGTGATCTCGTTTATTTATTTATTTACTGGCAGTCCAAGGCTCGAACCCAGGGCCTGGGCACATGTCTCTGAGCTTCTTTTGCTCAAGGTTAACATTATACCACTTGAGCCATAGCTCCATTTCTAACTCCTCCCTTTTTTGGTACTCAATTGAAGATAAAAGTCTCACAGACTTTCCTGCCCAGGCTGGATTCAAACTCTAATGCTCAGATCTCAGTCTTTTGAGTAGCTTAGATAACAGATGTGGCCACCAGTGTCTGGCCATACTTAGTGATCTTTAAGTTAACCAAGAGCAAGTGACACCAGAGGGTTTAATTTTTCTCTCCATAATACCAATATGATTCAAATGGTAGAGTACCAGCCTAGCAAACAGGGAGCCCTGAGCTAAAACTCTAGTACTGCCAAAACAGCAGCAATAAACAAGGGAGGAAGGAAGGAAGGAAGGAAGGAAGGAAGGAAGGAAGGAAGGAAGGAAGGA